>NC_051155.1:42559968-42592228 GCF_013339745.2 Dermacentor silvarum | reverse complement strand
GCCGTCAGGAGTCCGCACCAATAAGCACACCCTCATCACTATCATCTTCGGAGAGTTCTGAACCCATGCTTCTCGTGGAATTAGCAAAAGTCGAGGAGAAAGTCGATGCACTGCAACAGCAGATGCTAGCCATGCAACAAAGTATCCAGCAACTTGCAAATGCAATCGAAGAAACAAGGCTCGCAAAAGCGACGTAAGAAGGTGAAAACAATGGCGCAACAGGAAGTAGTGCAGGGACACCCTGCCGATCCACTCGTAAGCCAGGAGAATAGCAAAACCAACCACAGCAACGAAAACCCATTCTTAATCTGGCAATGGAATTGTCGCAGCTACAAACGCAAGCACGCATCATTGAGACAGTACATAAGTAACGCCAACACGGCACCGAGCGTAATCGCACTGCAGGAAACAGGCACACATCCAACTCAAACCGGCTACAACACACATACCACCACGCCTCAAAGCTGCGTGGCCACACTTACGGCTAAAACGCTCGCTACAATACAATACACTGTAGACGGCAGTGACGTCGACCACAACCTAATTGAGATCCTACCCCTCCCAAGAGGCCGAAATAGCCTTTGCATACTGAACATCTACAGCCCACCCAAGCAGAAGCAGGCCAAGTTAGACTACTTCATTATCAAATCGATTGCCATAGCGAAAAACAAGAGCCTACTTATAAGTACACTCTTAGCCAAGTCCTGGCTAGACTCCACGTGTGCAGGAAGGAAATCAGATCAAATTACGGCCACTGATATACCGTTCCCTAAGCAGCTTCATAGGCGGCCCCCCAGAGACAGCGACCCATTTTCAAGCGGCTCAGGTTTAGGCCGCCCTATTCCAAGCGGAATTAAGAATAGGCGTGAGCAAAGTTATGCAGGATTTTAAGTCAAATTTTTCCTGGCTATTTGCGGCCTACCATAGGCGCGACTGCTCTGAAGGCGGCCTTATGCGTATACGTCCCGAACGCCACTTGCGGGGAAAAAAAGCGAATTTACACTTCATCCGCAATTCTCGCTGCAAGTTTCGCAATCAGGAGTCACATAGCCTAATTAGAAACATATTCATCACGGCAAATTACACACTCATGGAGATTTATCAACACTGTATAACACATCACGTGGAATCGAACCCGCGTACACTCGCATTTGTGCAATCCCAAAGCAGACATACTAATGATTACACCACAGCGCCACCAGGTTCAGCGGTGTTCTTTTACGGGAATATATAGCTACGAAATGCATTTGAGGAATCTGCGGCGGTGGGTGGCGTTTTTCTGCAGTGCTGTGCTGTTGAGTATCGGAATATGCTTGCGTTTGCATCATTTGTGTTCCTTGCTATTGGCACGTGTACATGTTTATCTTTCACCGGTGGCCGCTTTTTACCGGCTAACAAATGTTAAACGTTATCGCTATAGGCACAGGACGCGCCTGCATGTATCGCAAGTTTCTCGAACGTTATCGATGATTCTATTCGTAGTCTGTTATCACCGACGCTCATGTAATCTGATTGTATGAGCGACGCGAATTGTCTAGTACTTTCTGGAAGACAAGCGGGCTCCAGGGATTACTCTGGAACCTTCGATCACTCATTTTTAAAAGCCGACGCGTTTCGCCGCTGATCAGATTTTGACGATCGCCGACTGTGTTCGCCGCTAACGTTGTGCTACGAGTGTAACTTGCTTTTGTGGGCACAGGTTCGCCAAATAAACAATCAGTTTCGTCATACACAGTTTTACGACTGTTTTCTTCACCGCCACAACTACGTGACACTACGACTAACGATTGAAGGAAGCCAACGTCGACGACTTGAGAACCTTACGTCACGGCTTGTCGTCACCGCTGGAAAATAACAGATGTGCCGTTCTGCTCACGATCGAGTGCTTCTCCAGTCCATGTACTATATCTTCTCCGAAAATATGCGGATATAAGGTATAGCGCCAACCATCCACGTATTTGAAGTTAATTCGAGTGTGTACTTGTGGGGATTTTTTTTTTCCGCCAGTTCCATTCGTATATGGTCAACTGCGACGTACGCCGGTACCAGTGTCACGAAGCCATTTCGACGTGCCTCACACTATACCGTGTATGCGTTCTTTTCAAGTCCATTGGTTTACAGTTTGGTTCATTCCGCTGTAAGCTGTTGTCCTGAATTAGCAGCGGGTCGTTAGCGTTTTCGAGCGCATGCGTGCCAGCAATTGGAGATTGCGTATGCCGATAGCCGCGTCGCATGCATCGGCACGCATGTTTAAATTACTAATGTATCCACTTGTTGCGCGTGCACTGCTTGAGTACTGTGGCAGCGCTCGCTCTGAAAGCTTCTAAGGCCATCTGCACTCATGCATGTGTGTGCAACATACATGCACAGGATGGATTTGCCGGCTAGTTGGATGAGCATTGTGAAAGAAGAAATAGCGCAATACAAGGAGAACGAAAAAACATGAACCACACCACAAAGCGCTGGTGTAGTTCATGCTTTTTCGTCGTCCTTGTGTTTGCGCTGTTTCTTCTTCCACGATACATGCACACTACAGCAAGGTGTATGTACGTTTCGGGGCATGGGGGGGGGGGGGGGGGGGGGGGCGTTAACTTCCTTTTCCCCGTTTCCTCTCAATGTCAATGGCACCGTGCATTGCCCCGATTTGTGCACGTTTCGTCATCTGCTTCTCACAGAAAATGTTCCAGAAAAGCCCACCAAAACCAGGCACATATGTAAACTTAACTAAGCAAGACGAAGCTCCATAGAAAAAAAAAGTGGTATTGAAGGCTTGCAGTATTTTTCTTTACTCCAAAATGGTTGCGCTCTTGTAGCTTCCATGTACCGATAGTGCAGTGTTAGTTACAAAGCATGAATTTCTGAATACCTTGGCGATACAAGCTTGTGAAATTATTTAGGTGCTAGAATCCTGGGTTTGTAGCAATCTTTGAAAAGCCTTTATTTCTAAAACGCCATGTTCAAGGCATTGAAAGCCCTTGAATTTTTGAAGTAATGAAAACTCCTTAAATTTGTACGCTTGGCTAGACTTAGCAGACATTGCCAAGCATTTTTTAAATTTCTTTGACACACTCTCGCGCGTCACAAAGAATTGTCTGTGGAGCTAATAGAAGGAACGTGAAATCCTTAAACCTGAAATACAAAGGAGCTGCGGATACAAGTCTTAGGCGAATGGAACCAGTACCTAGTGTACATGGAGGAACAGAAGAAGCAGAAAGCTCAACAGTAGAGACATTCGAAGAGAAGCCGTGTTGAAGAGTAAATCGAGAGCTACAGACACAATAAAAAGAAACTAGAAATGACTATTGCTTAATTGATGGTGAATTGATTGAAGTTGAGCCAACAAATGACATCACCTACACTATCAAATTAAAGAGTATTCAAAAACTGCAAATTTTGCAGTTCCAAGCAGTTAATTGTGCTATTTCAGAAAAACGTCAACCACTTTCTTGAAATGCCTCCTTGTGTGTGCGTTAAGGCACTGTGTGCGTTAGGGATGGGCGGTGAAAGGCAAATTAACAGTTTAAAATGTTCGAAATTAGTGAAATGCCATATGGTTTTGTTTGTTTGTTTGCATTATAATAAATGATGTTGTTGAACAAGTTATTGCCTGTCCAAGCTACTAAACACATGCATGAGGTCCTTGAAGCTAATACGTTGGGGCCCCGAAAGTACTTGAAAACCCTTGAATTTTTTCCTTCAATATTTCTACGAACCCTGTAAAACAACTGTCATGAAATAGAAAGCTTGGCTGCGCAGGGAATTATACGCAGAGCACAGGAAGACTAGAAATGCAGTAGTAGGCATGGAGAGCGCTGAAATAAAAGTGCCACATCTGCTCGTCTGCATTATGTTTCTGCAGTGACTGTCGCATTTTTAATACAAGTACGCTTTCTGTTTTACTCCAATATATGCAACATTACCAACTCCAGTGTGGGGCAGTCCATCAGCCAGTGCAGAAATCTTTCTGTACATCCCAGTCAGCTCTGTCATTTGTCCAGCATTGTATTACAAGATTTTTTAAAGTGGTTTAGCAGAATATGAGCAGTATACTCTTAAATTAGCTGTTTATTTGTATGCACACGTTCAGGTCCTCAGTTTGGTTGTATAATAAATTGCCATACCTCAATTGACACAAGAAACAATTTTATCACAGTTTAATAAAATCCAAACAGTAATAATCATCACAACAATATAATGACATGCATTTTTTTGGTACGTATAAAGCCCATGTCCTGGCCCTGTATTAATTCAACTATACATCACAAGTACTGTCTCCTGACCACTATTATTCACAGGTGTAAAACGATTACAGTAATTGTTCAACAAATATCACAATGATTAGTGACATACACATTGTAACTGCTTTACATGATCACAATGTACACAAATGGTCCCTGTGTACCCACACATGCTTACACAGTGCCACCTTAGTTCTATTACTCCCAGGTGGAAAACCAACAAAGCAGTTCTTTAAAAAATATCACAGCGCTTAGTGACGTACATGTTGCAACTCCGTTGTAAAAGCATAATACAAACACGTGAACACGCAGAACGCTTGCAGTGGGCCTACATGTAAATACCACCGCCTCAGTACTAATTCACAAGTGTAAAACCAACCAAGCAGTTCTTTAAAGAATATCGCAGTGCTTAGTTACACACATTCTGTAACTGGTTTATATAAGCTTTATACAAGCATGAGAACATACACGAAGCTAGCGGTGCACCTACATAGAAGTGCGGCCATCTGGGCACTATTATTTGCAGGTGTAAGATCAAAATAACAGGTCGTTATACTGACACACATTTTGTTACTACCTTATATAAACATAGTACAAACACGTGAATGCAAAAAAGCTTGCTGTATGCCTACACAAAGAGACCAACACAACAGGTAAACATCACTTTGAAGACACATGTGACTGTGGCAAAGCGCAGTGCTCTGCCAGTTGAAACTGCCATCCAGAATATTGAGCAATGCTTAAACCACACGCAATAAAGTGTGATAATGTTGTGTCTAACGTACCTATTTTAATTCAAATTTCTTTATTATAGGGCTCTCTTCCAGATAAGGCATCTGATCAAACTGACCTGATTTTACACCTGCTACATGCATACAATGCACTCAGATATAAGTAACTGGTAATACTAATTATAAAAGGCATTTAGAAACTTGATAGTGTGATGAAGATGTATGACTACAAAAGTGGTGTCCCCCTCACACTTGTTCTTACAAGTGTGAGGGGGACAAGTACGAAACAAGTTTGAGGGGAACAAGTACGAAACTTGTTCTTTTTCACTTTTTGAATTATTGAACGTCTGCAAACCTCAAACCCACAAAAAATACTGCGGTGTTAATAGTGTTATGAATCATTTTTTGTGAAAGCTTTTAAAGACGATAGTCTTTCTTGGGGAACTTAAACGCTGAAAATTTGGTCTGTCTGTCTGTCTGTCTGTCTGTTTTTCTGTCTGTCACCCGATTCAGCCACCCGGCCAAAGTTGGACCACTTGCTTACCGCCCACACAACTTAAACTGGTACGGCTGTTCATACTTGTGAACGTTATCGATCCCAAAGTAAATATTACGCATATCTGAGGCGCAACATCACTAGGTAAGTATTAGGAGGTGTGTTCCTTTAATAGAAAATACATAGATACGTAACTCTAAAGACCCTAGTTTCTTAAGCTGCGCTGAAAATGCCATGCTATGTGAGCCGACGAACGACGTTCCCCGACTGCGCGCCGACGAGCGCCCTCTGCCATGGACGAAGGAAACCCTCTGCACAAGCTCATGTTTCCCGATGTATTGCCAGATGGCGTCCATGTCTCACGCAGCGCCTCCTCAATTTTATCAATGCCAGAGAGATGCGGCCGATTCAACATAAAGGAAGCGCTGTCTGAGGCAGGGCAAATCATAAATGGCCGCTTGATGAAATAATGCGGTAAAATGAAATCTGTTCAAACAAACCTCCATTGCATTTATCATGCCAGGACGGAAATGGTACGAGAACAGCATCACGGGTGGCCGCGGATCAGACCAGCACTCATGTAGTACGGCCGGCAGAAGACTATCGTCTTTCGACGACATTTGCAGGGAAGCACGCAGATACGCGGCAATTTTTTTACAGACAAGTTGTGGTCTCGTTTCTGGAGGTTGAGCTGTATCATGCAGAATAACATGGAAAGTGGTCACATGGAGTGGTCGCAGGATATGCATCGGGTGATACAAAATATCTTTTGTCAACAAAAAAAGGAAATGAGGTCAGCCCTGATTCTCCGTTGATCCCAAACTCTTTGGAAAGCTGCTTTCTATTTGAAACTGATGCTATTTTTTCAGTTCCTGCATTTGTAACTTGATTTCTCTGCGATCTCAGGTTACACACTCCATGTCGAACATGTTGCGCATAACTATATGACGGTTCAAGGCAAGTTCAACAGGATCGAAACACAGTGGGGCCAAAAGATTCTTTAAACCTGCTAAGGAGTGGGCAGCTAAAGAATGTCCTGTAACGGTCATCACAGCACCAAAAAACCTTTCCCGGCCTCTGTCTGTATCAAAGATGATTCCTCGTTGGCGAGCACTCTCAACACTTGAATGAAATCTTCAAAAACATTTAACTGGGCCTTATGCTTCTTCAGGTCAGCTGTGTGACTAACCCGCGTCAAAAAGATGCTAGACAGTTTAGAACGCTGAGAAGGTGGCAGGTTTAATATTGTTAAATAAATTACACTGAGTTTCCCAATTTGCCTCTTTCGGTACCAATCGCATTAGCAAGTTCTATGTCATCATAATATAGGTTGAGAAGAACAACATTTTCTTGTGTATGTTAAAGATGGGATGCGAATGAACCCTTGTTATATCCCCGAAGTCACTAAGTACAGAGTCAGTCTGCATTCTGCAGGGCTTCCTCACATAGTCAACAATGTTTGGGAGCCTTAGCACATTTTGAAGGAGGTTTGCTAACTTTACAACATAAGTCTTTGCTTCCCTGTGAGCTTTACCAGAGTTGGCGGCATATAGATACCCACATTTCGATAGCGTAGCTTTCTCAGGCGGTCACTTTTCATTTGCTCAATATCAATGCTTTAGCTGCATCAAACATCTTTTTTACCTCTTCACCAAAACATCAACAATAATCTTATGACACCTATGTTGTCCTTCTAGTCGGCTACAATGAGTAGTAAATGTAGCAGCCGCACTGACAGTCTCTCTACTATCTTCTAATGGGGGAGAGTTGTGTCCCACCATGCGTTCCACATTGTTGTCACTATGTGGGCTGGACGGGGAGGCAACAACTGTAATAGGTTTGCATATTTTAAAGTGATGCTTATACTGTGTTATAACACCAAACATAGTCTTGCTCTCGCTGCACAAGAACACTGGCTCGCAGTCGTGGTGAAAAGCTTTCGTATGTTGAGCAGATGAGGTTATGCACTACAAAAAAAGTCACAGTGGTAGCACACATGTTGCCCTACCAGGCCTGGTTCGGTTCCTTCTGACACTACTGCTGATGCTGACGTGCTGCTGCTTGCCTCGTACACTGTTTCAGCTGCAGTAGACACGGTAGTCTCTATATCTATTGCAGCCGTGTCATCGGTCATGGTAACTTCAGGTGGTATCGGGCTCACTTCTGCAACAGAGCTGTCGTTTGCCCCTTGAGGGCTCTCGTCATCAGGACCAATAATTTCGTAGACATTGTCTCCTGCATCGAAGGACCAAAATAAGAGCAGCCTGATTTAATAAACATGGCTCTCAAAAACACGGACATCACAACCTTTGCACATCAGTGACCAGGCTTAATGAATAATACTTGCAGCAGGAGTTGCACACTGGTGTGTGTTCACTACAGTAAAGCATCATCAGAAGAGATACTCAAACGGCACGGGAAACATGTATCTTGAAACCAAAAATTTTAAAAACACTGAGGAGCTAAACTAGATCACTTTATTATGCATCATCACTAAAGTATGTTTAGATATATCTGAAGGAATAATTGCTCAGGGTGGCTTAAAGGGCCCCTAAACCACCTCTAGATATTTCTTAAACATTTCAAGTAAACACACGCATCGAAATCAGAACGCCGTCACGATCAACGATGCAAAACGCGGGGGCAGTGCTATGCACCGCGGGAGCACCACAAAATGAAGAAAACCACCCCGTGCGCCTCTCCGGACTTTTCCTGCACCCCCCCCCCCACCCCCACATCGTCCTGACGTCACCAGGCTGTCTCTGATGATGTCACCGGTTTCTGGTGCTGTGGATTGGTCGAACGACAGTGTACGACTGCCGGCAAGGTCTGCAAGCAAAACAGGCGCTCCCTCTTCCTCGTCGCATTGCTTGCCATGACATTGTGGGCAGCCAGTGGGGGCAAAGAACAGAAACACCGTCAGAAGGGTCTCCCGATGAGGCTCTTCAACACAGCCAGTCACCATACGATTCCACTATATTGGCTAGGTCATTAGCAGCACCCCTAGCAGGACGACAGGCCGGCACGGTAGCAAGAGAGCTCATTGGCGATGGCCTGTCACATTACATTTGGAGGTGTACTCGGCGAGGAAAATACGATACCGTGCAGACGGCGCGTACTAGATGATAGAGTGAAATGAGCGGGGACTACTTTTCGATCATCAAACACACGTAACTCTGCTATTACTGCACCGGTGTGAAAAATTCTAGTGGCTACGTGTTCGTTGCCGTATCATGCACAACTGCAACACCGCAACTAAATTTCGACCTCTGGGTGGTTTTGGGGCCCTTTAAAGAAGATGTTCACAGCCCTTTTTTTTAGTGACTGCAGATTGTAATAGCTTCCTTCCCAACTACTGGAGTTTACACACTTCACTTTGCAAGCCTCCTTCTTGCTCGCAATACCTTTGAGGTACTCTTAGACGCTTGTCAGCTTCAACTGCCAACACTTTCTGCGCTGCACTGTCCTCGTTTTCCTCCTTTTCTTATTCATGTTTAAGGCGACATGTGCAATTAACTTGTGTGAGGATTGCATGATTTTTAAGTCCTTCGGAGCACACGAGGTGCACGAAGTAAATGTGTCTGGGTTGTGTCGATTCGAAATAGTGAAGAATACTTAAAAAGTCACCCTTAATAACAAAGGTGTCTCTTGTATGCAATGTTGATAACGTGGCAAACATTGGAAAACCAACCAAACCATTTTCAAATGTCTCTTACAACCAAGTATCTCTTGTAACGAGATTCTACTAAATATTTTTCATCTATGGATCATCTGCATGCACATGTATAGTCACAAAGACATGTTGCATGGAATGGGGAACCAGGAAACAGCTCATACTCTTACTTTTTGTCCCTAACATAAGCAGCTGATAACAATATGACCAAAAAGCGGGCGAAGAGGCTAGCATAGAAAATGATCCTTTAGCTCTAAACATTTTTTGGGACCACATCACTCCTTTATATGACAAAAGGAAACAACTTGATTGCAGGAATGGCTGCATGTGATCTGGGTTGATTGAAACAAACAATACTTGAGGTTGCCCTGTATGTAATTTTATCACTGCGCTTTTTAGATGTCCTGCTGGTGATCCTGGCTGCGCGATGCTTTTCATGCTTTTTGGCACGACTGCTTTCTGTTCGTCTACACTTTTTTCTTTCTCCCCTTTCCCCTCCCTCCTTGTGTGAAGGAGCACACCTGATGTATCAAATCTGTTAACATGTGTGCTTCTCCGTGGTCTGTGTTGTATTTTTGCACTGCACAAATAAATTCAACATGCAAGATGTAATGTCCCTGCTTTTAGTTTATTTGTATATATGTATATATATAATGTCTCTCTCATGTTTGGAATATATGTACATTCAGGAGTGCCTGCATGCTCTTCTTCCCTGCTCCAGTGACGAAAACGAGAGCCTTTTTATGTACCAAAGTAGAACATTCAAAGGCTTTCACTGTACCCATCACATCAGTTATCATGATACAGAATAGCAATGGTCCATAATATTAGCCCATCGTAACAAAACTGTACATTAGAACGTACCGAGATGCTGTGAAACAGCTGTTGCGAAGCCGCTGGTGCTGGCAATTTCAGCAGCAGTACAGTGGTATGCATGTTAACATATGCATGTTAACAAATGCATATGCATGTTAACAACTCAGTAGTTGCTGACACTTTCGTAAGCTGTACACTGCACAATAAAGTAATCTAGACAACTTTGTTGGAACAAATGCACATAATTAAAACACCATTTAAACACTAACATGATTAACTGCCGCTGACCTCACACACTAAGGGATAATACTACTGAAACATCAGTGGAGAGCTCGCAGATTACCACAGTCCATAAAGGACAAGCTTTCTTTGAGAAAAACAGCTTTAACAGCTATTAGTTTTCTTGATCATTATATGTGCTAGCTTTGCTTTAAATGTCATGCAGTACTAGAAAATATGAAGTGCAGCATTTCTTGCAGCAGAAGTCGTCGTCAGCCTAATGGTACAACTGATTTTTGCACTGTTTGTGTCAGTGAGCCAACACATGCAAAGAAAACCGAGTTCACACATATATAGTGCCATGTGCACTTCTGGAAACACGGCCACCAGTTTGAATGCTGCTGACAGGAAAGGTTATATAGAGTGCGACACTGCATGGAACTACCACTTATGACTGTATATGTATGATCTGCTGATTGGAGAAGTAGTCACATGCCATTTCTAGTCTCTTTTAGAAGCATCACTAAAGGCACAATTAAAATTATTCATATGTCACGAATTTCACACACCCACAGTTTAGTTAAATAACTAAAGGCAGAATTAAAATCATTCATATGTCACGAATTTCACACACCCACAGTTTAGTTAAATAACTTGTGAGAAAAAGACATGTTTACCGGGAATAGCAACCCTTTTTCCTGCTGCAAAACGTTCCTTTATAATAATGACATAACGTTACAGCGTCATGATATATGTTTCTCGCAACTACTTACCGGAACTGGCGAGTTAAGAGTGTTGATACGTGACTCATTGGCCGACAATACTGCCTAATACAAATTCTTCACGAATACGAGCACATGATCGCACCTTTGTGGTCAAAATGCACGTTAGTACGACATCACCACCTCAGTAAAAAATTTACTCAGCACAAGCCCGCAGCCGACAGCATAATGTGAAATTGCCACTGATGTCCACTTACTGGTGGCCTGTAGTTGAGTTACTTCTGACTGGGTGATGAGAAACACACGTCCTGGGTTGACCCTACAAAACATACAGGGTTATGTGAAATGTTGAAAATGTATACACGCCAGCATTTCATAATTAAGTCACAAAATTCATTCATTAAATCCATTCATATGTCACGAATTTAACACATCCACAGTTTGGTTAAATAACTTGTGACAAAAAGACATGATTACCTGGAATAGGAGCCTTTTTTTCCTGCTAAAAAACTTTCCTTCAAATTAATTAAATAACTTTACAGCGTCATAATATATTGTGTGTTTCTCACAACTACTTGCCGGCACTGGCGAGTTACATCCTTGACACGTGACTCATTGGGCGACAATACTGCCTAATATAAATGCTTCACGAACACGAGTACATGTCCCTTGCAGAGAATGGCAACCATATATACCTCTATGAGACATAGGGCCGTATTCTGAAACGTTCCACTTCTGCGATATTTATTTTTCGCTTGCACGTGCGCGCTGATTGGCTGGTTGAGCAAAATTGAATGACGTTGGGCACAACCAGCCAATCAGCTCATCCAATTTTGCTAAAACAGCCAATCGTCGAGCGCCTGAAAGCGCAAAAGAAATTTCGCCGAAGTGGAACGTTTCAGAATACGGCCCCAGATCGCACCTTTGTGGTCAAAATGCACGTTAGTACGACATCACCACCTCATTAAAAAATAATAACTCAGTACAAGCCAGCAGCCGACTGCATAATGTGAAATTGCAACAGATGTCCACTTACTGGTGGCCTGTGTTTGAGTCACTTCTGGCAGTTGACTGGGTGCTGAGAAATACACGTCCTGGGTTGTCCCTACAAAATATACAGGGTTATGTCAAATGTTGAAAATGTAACACGCCGGCATTTCGTAATTAGGTCGTAAAACAAACGAGTAAACTAAGACAAATGTGATGTAAACAGAGTACGCATCATGTGAGAGGCTGTCAACTGGTAATGCATTCCGCGAAAAACCTAATGCAAAGTAAAGACTACACACAACATTGACACACAATTTAACACGCTCTAGGTTTCTTCGTGTCAAATATAGTCAAATAATTATGTGTATCGCGGTTGGGGTGTAATTAGTGTAAAGTACGCACCATATTACTTAAATATAAACCGCATGCACGCGATCTTGCGCGCGACTGCGACAAGTGACGCGATAGAGATGGCTGTCGCGTTCGCTCGTCGTCTACAATACGTACCGCATGCGAGCGACGACATTGAGCGACTTCTCCCCGGTGTTGCCGGTATGAGGGCAGCAAATACGCGCCGAAACTGGCGTGACGCGTGCTTTATTAATTTGTGCTTTACTATAAATAGCAGCATAAATATTTCTAAAAGTCTTGCATTTGGTTCTTATCCTTGCACGTATCAAAAAGTCGTTTGCTCGTTCCGTGCGACAACTCATAGCACTCGACTGATGTTCTGTACATCCTGTTTCGGCTTCCCGCTATTGGCTAGTCGCTCATAGCACTTTCGGGCAACGAGCGACGAATTCTATATTTCCATAACCGAGCGATCTGTTCGCGCGACGGCCCGTTTCGTCTCTCGAAGCTGTCGATCGTCGCCGTCGCGCATGAAATAAATCGCTCCCAAGCGGTTTGGGCTTTACCCTGGAAAACATTTCTTCACGGCGCACCTGTGCGCGCTTCAAATGAGTAGCGCTGTAAAATTTACGTACATGGCATTTAATATAGTTGCTAAACACGGATTCCCTTTGCCCTGTGTCGTGTACAGTGAGCTACATTGATCAGCCTTCTTTTTTTTGCATTAGTCATACTGTGTAGCACTGCACCTATACGCGCGTCAGTAAACCTCACGACACAGAAATAGAAAAAAAAACAGAAGTGCCACTCACCAATTCGAGCATGTTGTACTGGGCTGTGCCCACAGTATGAGCACCAAGCGGCCTGGAGTGGTGCAGCACGTTCGTTGTTCGCGGAGCGGCAAAATCAGTCGCACTCACATTGCGGGGCATTGCATTGCCATCGCAACACACCTTTCATGTCCACTGGTGAAAACATATCGCCCTGCGGCGCAAGCGAAGGGCGCCGCCAACACAGTTCCAAACTTTTCAACCGGTTTGCACGAAAAGTCCGCACAACGGGAGCTTCGACATGGCGCGTCCGCGCGGCTCCTCCGATGTCAATGCGAAACTTCTTCTCTCTCGTATATATTTTTTCTTTTCCTTCGCGCATGCGTGGTGAGTTTGTTTACGGCGCTCCGGCAGCTTCGGCCGCTTCGGCGCATTCGGTCGCTTATCGCGCACGAACATCGGTGTGAGGGGCCGTATACGGACATCGGCCGCGTAAAAACGAGTGCATATAGGCAGTACTAGTTGGTTTGGAGGCCGCTTGAAGAGTGTCACCTATATCTCCCTTTTTCGGGCTGCCCATAGCCGTTATATTAAGCAGTACGTCGAAGGGTGCCGTTTCTAGCCAGGCTATTATCCAGGACCGGACTAAGAGTGTAGGCGACTTCAACACGGCTCACCAGGCATGGGGCTACACGACAACCACCCCGAAAGGCACTGTACTTCACTATATGGTACAGCAGCACTGTATCACCATCCTCACAGACTCTGCATACCCCACACGTCTAGGAAACAGCGTCTCCAGAGATACGTGCCCTGACCTTACCCTCACTAATGGGATACAACAAGCCACCTGGCACAATACGGATAAAACCATGGGCAGTGATCACTGCATCCTTGCCACCACATTGTACGTTACACATTCACGCTGCCCGATAAAAAAGATAACACTCAGAGATTGGACAGCTTTTCGCAAAGAGCGAGCGCATGACTCCTCGGGGGCTATTGCGGATCTCCAACAGTGGGTACGAGAGCTCTAGCAAGATGTAGGCAGACATTAAAAACACATCACACTCACCACAGACATTACGGTGATAGACCCGCACCTTCTTCACTTGTGGGAGGCCTGTCGAGGCCTTGTTAGGAGATGGAAGCGCCAAAACATAACCGGGAACTGAGACTACGTACAGCGAAACTCACGGCAGCCGCGGAATTTTTTGCTGGGGAGCTCACCCATCACAACTGGCGACAAATATGCAACAAGTTGCAGGGCACTCTTAGCACGGCCAAAACATGGTCGCTACTACGTCATCTTCTTGACCTCACGCAAAGCAAGGCAGTCAGCCAGCAAACAATTCAACGTCTGCTCTACAACCATCGGGGTTTTGACAACGACATCCTGAAAGAGTTACGGGCGCGGTACATAGATTTCAAACCCATACAGGGATAACCTCCCACGTGCAGCGGAGGCGACAAACACGACCTGGACAAGCCGATCACCATCTCTGAGGTGCAACAAGCAATCCATGCACTCACAAGAAAGGCCACCCCAAGCAAGGTCAAATAAATAACAAGCTCCTGCGCCATCTGGATGACGGCACCATTCAATCTCTTACTGACCTATTTAATCATCATTGGGAGGCGGGTATGCTACCAGCGGATTGGAAGCACGCAGACATCATCCTCATTCCAAAGCCAGGCAAATCCTCCAGCTTAGAAAATCTTAGACCAATATCACTGACTTCATGCCTAGGTAAGCTGCTGGAGCACGTCATTCTGAACCGACTTCAACCTTACCTAAAATGCAGCGACTTGCTGCCGCCAAAAAATGTGCGGATGCCGGCCCCACCTTTCTACGCACGACATTCTCCAGCTGAAGGAAGAAGTCCTTGAACACATCTATCCACAAAACACCGGAGCGATCTTAGCGCTATACCTTAAACGCGCTTTCGGCAATGTGGCTCACCATACCATCCTTACAACCCTAAGTCTTGCCAACTGTAGTCGTAATACTTACAATTACGTACGCGCCTTTATAACCAACCGCATGTCCAGGATAGGCATTGGCTTACTCAGAACCCCGACGTTACCTACTCGCCACAAAGGAACCCCAAAAGGTGCCGTTCTATCACCCACCCTTTTCAACATTGCTATGATGAAACTACCTCATAAACTCAACACAATACCCGGAATGTGGCACGCAATATGCGGCCATGATATCACTACCTGGACCACCACTGGTTCTCGAGGAGAGCGACCGACGTCGTCCAGCATTATGCAAGAAGCAGCGGTCTCCGATCCTCCCCCGAGAAGTCGGAACTATTAGTCGTTCGACACAAATCCCGTAGAAAACTCTATGAAATACCCCACATCACACTCACCCTCGACGGAAAAGAAATACCCACAGTAAATCGCGGCCGCATCTTCGGCATCCACATACAACAGGACGGCGGAGGCGCATGCGCCATCCAACGTCTCAAGCAGACCACTTTCCAAGTCATACGAATGGTCAGCCGCATCACCACCAAACAACACAGCCCGAAAAAAGACGAGGTGAGCCAGCTCGTCCAGGCCCTGATAATCATCCGCATCGCCTACGCTGCCCCATACCTTCCCTCACTCCCAAAGAGAAATATCAACTAGACATGCTTCTGCAGAAAGCATACAAGCAAGCGCTCGGCCTACCACCGGCAACAGCCACACTGAAGCTCGATGCCCTAGAACTCCATAACACAGTAAGAGAAATCATAGATGCCCACCTCACAAGCCAACGAGAACGCCTAGCCCTCAC
Organism: Dermacentor silvarum; assembly: GCF_013339745.2. NCBI lineage: Eukaryota > Metazoa > Arthropoda > Arachnida > Ixodida > Ixodidae > Dermacentor > Dermacentor silvarum. The sequence goes on along the minus strand of NC_051155.1, from coordinate 42,576,434 downwards.
ACCAACCGGCAAGAAGCTCCTAGCGCGCCTAGGCTACCCCAAACAGGGCCGAGGCCACAAAAAATCAATCTACCTGGCCCCCAACATCCTGGAGCATATCAAGGTAGCCACCATCCCCAGAGCATGCACCCGGAACATCATGCCGGTCGTCGCAAAGATCGCGCAGACTCTTCAAACAGGGATACGGTAACCTCCTCACTACACCACAGACGCCGCCCAGTACCCCCGAAAAGCAGCCATGGCAGTCAGCGTTGTCTACCATAACCTTCAAGAGGTGGTCTCGATGACGGTCCGCACTGCCAACGCCCTCGAAGCGGAGGAGACAACCATCGCCTTAGCCATCACCTCCAGTCAAACCAAAGAACACGTTACAATTATTACCGACTCCCAAGCAGCTTCCAGTAGCTATGGCAAACGAAGAATATCTTCCATCGCCGCCCGACTCCTCAAACAAGCCTCTCAATTACCCAACGTTGAAATAGTTAGGACTCCAGGACACGAGTCCCTTCGTGGAAATCATCGTGCGCACGCTGTATGCCATCCGGGCGCCACAAGAGAGGCATACGGCCGCATCTATGGAGCCCTTACCCTTACAATACAACGCCGTATTGCAACACCACAGATTGAACAGACGACAATACCCAACTCCACACAAGACCCTCTCACGCGAATACGCAGTGGCACGGCGACAATTACAAACGAACACGTACCCCCATTTAAGCAGATTGCACGCAATACACCCTGCAATGTACTCGTACAAATGCGCCCTTTCTAACGAGGACGCTGAGCTATAACCCACCACATAGGCGTGCCACAAAATACAGGTAGCCCTGCATATACCCAACCCCACACCCGAGCAGTGGGAGGCTGTGCTGACTAGCTCGGACCCTCGTGACCAGCAACAACTGGGGTGGCGGGCCCGGGAGACAAGAGCCGCAGGAGCCCTGCACTGAGGACACCTCCCAGAACAAGCTGGAAGACGCCTGCTTGTTTTAGGGGCGAAGCTCCTTACGGTGTGGGTCTGTACATCCTCTGTATGTAGCCACCTCTCGTTTAGTTCTTGGAGTGTTCACTAGATGGCGCTGTTGGGGCGTGCTCTGTTGGCGCGTGCGAGGGTGATGACGAGCTGGTGCAGTGCGAGGAGTGCAAACGTTGGTGTTATTTGGACGAGACGCACTTCGCCAGTTTAGCCGACGCTGAGGAGGCTAGCTTCGCGTGCAGGTCGTGTGAAGGATTTAAGGGAGCTGTGCGGCGGATGGAAGGGGAATGGGCAGCCAGTGTGGAAGAGCTCAAAGGGGAGCTGAAGGTGGAGCGAGAGCGGCGAATTGAGCTCGAAACTCGGATCGGCGAGTTGCTTCACAGGGAGGGGGCCGAGGTCGTCCTGGTAAAGCGAATAGCTGGCGAGCTACAAGAACAACGGGAAAAGCGGGCCGTGGTGGAAGAGCGGGTGGAGGCGCTAATGGTACAGGCGGCGCGTAATCCCGGGTCAGTTCAGGCGGGCGGCGGGGACAGCGCGGAGACTCAGGCAGAGGCATGCCATGAGAGCAGGGAGGGACGCCTAGGGGCCGTTGAACAGCAGGCGAGAGCCGGCGGCAACACGGCGGTTCCACAACTCTACAGTGAGGTGTGGGGCAGGCTTCGGGTGGGAAGGGACGAACGGCAGGGAGCACATCGTCACGTGTCAGTGGCGCACGGCGGGTGGAGAACCAGCTAGCGCGAACTGGAGCACGACAATCGCAGGCGGGAGGCAAACGTGTAGAGCGAAGGGTCCTAGTGGTGGGGGACTCCAACGTAGCTAGGGTTAAGGAGGGCGTCCTTACAACAGTGAAGGCAGACGGGCGGGTGAGGGTGGAGGCCCAGTCAGGGAAGTGCATGGTTGACGCAATGGCAAAAGCTCAGAAGGTGGTATCGGACAACCTCGAGCATGAACATCTGGTCGTTATCCATGCTGGTCTCAACGATGTGCTGAAGGGAAGGAGCCAGAACCTAAACGGACAGTTAGAGGTTGGGTTGCGTAAACTCAGAGAAACCTCTGTGAATGTGCATGTGACCATATGCACAATCCCACATGTCCGGAGCCAGGCTAGCGGGATGGAATGGAGGGTGCTTGAGGCTAACCGGGTCATTAGGCGTCTGAGCAGACCACTTGGGTACGGCATAATGGAGGTAAACCGGGAAGTGTACGAGTCTGGCTCCCACCATTTTACACAGGATGGCATTCACTACAGTGGTGCCACGGGCGGGAGCGTAGGTAGTAGGATAGGGCGCCAAGCTACGGCTTTTTTGGGGGGACCCAGAGCCCTAAGACCACCAGTGTAGACGAAGACGGACCCAGAGAGGCTCCAAGGTTCAAGAAACGTATAATCGGTAGAATAAATAGACGTAAGCACCAGGGACAAGGTCATTCTGACATAGGGTACATTAACATGCAAGGTGGCAGGAATACGCTGAAGTGGGAGGAGATAGACGAGCAACTAAGGCAAGAAAAGCTGATGGTATACGGGTTTGTGGAGACACATCTTAGTGACATCGAGCAACCTCCCTGTAATCCTGACTATGCATGGGAATATTGCAATAGAACAGAGGGCAGCAGAATAGGGGGTGGAATTGGTGCATTCATTCATAAAAGTATGAACTGGCAAAGGGTCAAACAGGAATGCAAGGAGCATTTATGGCTAAAAGGGAAAGTTGCAGGAGAGCAGACACTCCTTGGCTTTGTATACCTGTGGACAGGAGAAAATGCCAAAGAGGAAAAAAAATGCTGGAATGCATATCACGTGACATTAATGAGCTAGGAGAAGGGTGCGAGATTATTATACTAGGAGATATGAACGCACACATAGAAGACATGGACGGGTACACAGACTCAACAGGCAGCATGATGCTGGATATGTGTGAAATACATGACTTAGTTGTATGCAACAGTACTGAGAAGTGTGAAGGGCACATAACATGGGAGGTAGGGAGCCTGCAGTCGACGATAGATTATGCACTAATGTCACATAGGATGCACGATAGGCTAAATGTAATGAGCATAGATGAATATGGCTCCAGAAGTCTAGGTAGTGATCACAAACGTATTAAGGTGAGTTTTAGAAGGGAAATGAAAGTAGGTAGGAGGCAAGATGAACAACCGGGTGGGATATTTTACTCGGAAAAGCAGCTTGAAATAGCAACCCAGCAAATTGAGGAAGTAATTTCAGAGGATACAAAAACAGAATGGACATATGCAAATTTAACAGGACTATTTGAGCTAGAGATTACTAAGGTACGAGTCAGGACAAAAGGGAACAGAAGACGTAAACCCAAGAGCTGGTGGGATGAGGAGGTTAAGAAGGCCACAGAGAAACGTCAGGAAGCATCCAGGGAACACAGATATTCAAAGCAGAGGGGTGAACCAGAAGCTGATGTAGGCAGAAAATTGAATAACTTCTTAAACTGTAGAAGGGAAGCATCCAATTTGATCAATGAGAAGATCAGAAGAAAGTGGAGCCAATGGTTGTCAGAAGTAAACAAAAAGGATAGAAAAGCAGCGAAGAAATTTTGGAAACATCTCAACTCCTTGAGTAATAAGACTAGCATAGAGCAGAGGTTTATAGTTACAGCTCAAGGTGTTCGACTAGAGGGAGATGAGGCAATGGAACATATAAGAACAATGATGATAGAAAGATTTAAAGAACGAAACATAGCATGTGCTCAATCAGGTGAGGATGGACTTGTCAGTGCAGTGGCTCCACTGGCACAAAGCGAGTGGGAAAGGGCAGAGAAGAGGGTTCCTAGTAGCACGTCGACAGGTCCTGATGGCATCCCAATTATGTTGATAAAGACATTGGGCCCAAAATCTAAGAAAGCATTAAGAGAGGCAGTGAGCAAAATGATAATGGACGGTAAAGCCCCCGACGGGTGGAGACTGAGCAGGATGAGCATGATATATAAGGGAAAGGGGGACAAAGCCGACATAAACAACTACCGTCCCATAACAGTGACGTCAGTGGTTTACAGGGTGGTGATGCAGATTGTAAAGGACAGACTGCAGGCATGGGTGGAGAGCGAGGAGGTGCTGGGGGAACTACAAAATGGGTTCCGAAAACAAAGAAGGTTAGAAGATAATCTGTTCTTATTGACACAGTGTATTGAAATAGCAGAAACGGAACACAGGCCCCTATGGCTTGCCTTTCTGGATATCAAGGGAGCCTATGACAGTGTAATCCAAAAGGATTTGTGGGACATACTGGGTACTCTAGAGGTGGAAGATGGAGTGAGAAATCTTTTAAAAGATATCTATAAAAGTAACAAGGTGCTTATAAATGGGAAAACAAGGTATCTGGGCCTATAGAGATACAGCAGGGGCTTAGGCAGGGGTGCCCTCTGTCACCTCTGTTGTTCATGCTGTATTTACAAGGATTAGAGAAAAAATTTGAGAGGAGCGGACATGGCTTCAACCTTTCCTATTTCAAGCGAGGAGAATGGATTAAACAGTCATTACCAGGACTGATGTATGCGGATGACATTGTACTTATGGCTGACAGCAAGGAAGGCTTGCAGAGATTAATAGACATCTGTGGTAAAAAGGGAGATAGCTTAGGTTTGAAGTTTAATAAAGCAAAATCGGCAGTCATGACTTTTAATGCGAGCGCGCGCTCGCAGACAGAATCCCGATGTGCGAGCCCACGAGGCAGAAGCGCTCCGTGAAGCTGCGCGACGCCGCTGCCAAGATCCTGCCGTACGTGAAAGAGAGGCCACAGCGGCACGGCTGCGGCGTGAACACGATCTGCAGAACGTCAGAGAACGGGAAACGGCGAGAAAGCGCGCGTATCGGCAGGCAGACCCCGATGCAGTGAGAGCTCGTGAGGCGCCTGCAAAACGCATCAGGCGAGCTCAGCCCGAAGGTGCCGCCGCGCGCTTTAAGCGAGACTTTCTAGACGTTTCGTTCGGCCATAGTTGTGGTGTGTGCGACAGATTGTGGTTCTCAAACAGTCTAGTCACAATATCTTCCATCAAGAACGACCAGGCTCACGCCAATGCCATTGCCGTTCTCCAGCGCTGTTGATGATGTAGTGGGCGAACTTTCACTGAAGAGTCACGGTTTTCCTCGTCCTCCTTCCCACACTGCCCCTCCCTCTGCGACAGGCTGACGGCACTGGCTGGCAACACGGCGGTCGAACCCGGTGGCACGGACGATGAAAGATGCCGAGTTGCCATGGGCGACGACGCTACGCGCTTGTTGGTCACGGTCACGATCATCACGAAAGACACACAACAACGAAAGACACACGTACACACCCCCACTCCGCGTTGCAAAATCGCTCGCTCACTCCGGCACGTCGTCACAGCAAGCGCACCGCGAGACACAAAACGAAGAGAAGCGACGAGTCGGCGGCGGTTGGTGTAATTGGTCGGCGGCACAATGGGTGCAAGCATTCGCTAGCGCCATTCCTACCTCCATGACCAGCGCTTTTCGCTGCAGCTACGCTGCGAAGGCGTTGGCGACACTGGCCCACGGTGGCTGGTAGCGATGGCATGACACTCCTACGGGCGGACGAACCTTGGAGACTGATAATGCACCGAACGAGGATCGTCGGAGCCGTCAAGGCCAAGTCACCGAGGTCTTCCAGGAACCCGCAGACCCTAAACGTGACTGGCTTCCATGACGGACTCCACGCGAAGATTGGGCAGACCAGGTGGTGCAGCTTTGGAGTTGCGGTCTTGCAGCAACCAAAGGCCCTAAACCGTGTTGAGGTCTTCCAGGAATTGAAAGGCCTTAAACCGTCCCCTGGTGTAAACCTGGTCTAGTTTTGTTCTCCGACCTCGTTCTGACGAATGCACACAGCAGGTTGCCGGAAGGAGCCACCGCCCGCTCAATGCCTTGCCACCAGAGACCACATCACACCTCTGCAGAGAACCAGAGAACCACGCACCGAGTGAGAAAGCCGCTCTTGAGGCGGTGTTGACGCGATCGCGCGCATGATGTCACCTGCGCTGGCGATGCCTTTCTGGCCGGAAAATGCCTTTCTCGCCGGGAGCTGCAGCATCGCGTAGAACACCACGCCACCACGAGGATCCACGCCAGGCTCGATGACGGCGAGGGAGGAGTAACCGGTGAAATCGCACGTCATCGAACACCAGAGGTGCCGATCGCAACGCGGAAATGGTCACGCGCCATGGCCGGGTAGAAGTCGCTACTAGCTGTGAAACGGGTGCCTCCAGCCTTCCCCACGACCATGGTCCGTCGCGGCACGCAGCTGGGGCCCCACGTTACGGGCGCCGATGTTGGAAAACGCCTCGGTCCCCCGATCCGCGGCCACAGATCGAGTATCGGCCGGCCGCGCCCAGGGATCCAGTCTCGGCCGGCCGCGCCCAAGGGCGCCCAGCCGCAGCTCGCGCGTTCCTCGCACCACTGCTCGCGCGTCCGTCCCCTTCTTTGTCCCTGGTTGGCTCCTATCTACTATTCAAGTCAGCGTTCGCACAGAGCTTAGCATTTTCCACCACTTGTAAAGGCGTTTATTGCACGCTAGCGTTAGGGCCGACCGTTGGATCAGTTCAGGGAACCCCGAGCGCGAGCGGCGGAGTCCGAGCAATGCTCTGGAGTGACTGACCCACTAGAAAGCGCTGGTGAGGATGCCCCACTGCACCTTCCCTCTTCTTCGCTACAGAACAAACATACATAGGTAAACACATAGATAGATACATAGGTTTATTTATTTATTTCAAAATACCTTACAGGCCCCATGAGGAGCATGGAGTAAGGGGGTTATCAGTGCAATACAATTTTACACGCGAATACCGAGACACGAGGACCACAAAAATGAGTAGAAATCATCATCGCAAAACACGGTTACAAATGAAGAGGATGCGTTAGCGTATAAAAGAGCGGCTAAATTTCATCACGCATATTGCTCGGGCACATATCGAACATCGTGTAAGAAAATGTGTAGTTCAATGTATGAAAGAAAAAAAACAATACTAACAATACGCAGATAAATAGAAATAACATTTCGGGGTGGTGTACAAAATACTGGATAAATCTCACCGAGCATATTGTTCGCGCACATGATCAAACACCGCGTAAGAAAAGTTTAGTTTAAAGCATGAAAGGGAAACAAAAGTCAGCGTGACGTTACATAGAAATAGAGAGCATGGCATACAGAATGGCACATTTTTAGGAGAGAAACTGCAAGTTCAGGAGCTTCCTAAATGTATCTCTGTCCGTGTGTATGACATTTCTGTCAGTGAGGGAATTCCACAAGTGGGTGGCTCGTGGCAAAGCCGACAAATTAAATGCATCCTTGTTTCCGTAGATGCGAGTGAAACTTAAATCACCATTCAGTCGTCGTGATATGCAACTTCATGTTCCAGCAGCAAAGACGATGACTTCATTTGATGAACATATTTATGAAACAAAGACAGCCATGCCACGTCACGACGACTACTTAGTGCAGGAAGCGAAAGGTAAAGTTTGATTCGAGTTATGGTTGACTGCTTATTGTAATTGCACGAAACGAATCCACTAGCTCGGTTTTGGATGACTTCTAACATGCAGATTAGGTACTCGTGATGAGGAGACCATATCGGTGATGCGAACTCAAGCTGTGGACGGACGAACGTCAGGAAGGCTAATTTGCGGATCTCAGACGGGGAATTACATAGGTTGCGACGAAGATACCCTAGTGTTCTGGAACCATTAGCGCATATGGTTGTTATTTGAGAGACCCAGGAAAGATTTGGTGGGAGATTAACGCCTAGATATTTGTACAGCGAAGCGTCAGCTACTAGTTCAGCATTAGATACTAAGTAAAGTGTTCGCGTGCGAATATTATTACCTTGCACTTAGATGAGTTAAGTCTCATTTGCCCGGCGCTGCACCACTCGCTAATGCGTTGAAAGTAATTGGTCGGTATATTATACAGTCATCGGCGAAAATACGCGTGCAGGATGAAAACTTATTGGGCAGGTCGTTGAGGTATATTAGAAAAATCAATAGTCCTATTACACTGCCCTGTGATACACCGGAATTCGCATAGGTGAGGTGTGAAGCAAAATTGTTCGCAACTGTATATTGCTAACAATTATTTAGGAAGTTAGGGATCCAAGATAGCAATAAACAGTCTAATTTGAGAGCCGATAATTTGGAAATTAAATGGCAGTGGGCTTCACGGTCGAAGGCCTTGGAAATTTTGAGATAGATGCAATCTGCTTGAAGGTTATGGTCTATGTGGGAATGTACGTCTATGATGAACTCTAATAACTGTGTCTCGCATGATAAACCTTTCCTGAAGCCATGATGGTTAGTGACGAAAAAATTATTTGATTCAAGATGTTTGTATATGTGAGACGCTATAATATGCTCGGGCATTTTGCATCATATGCTCGTTAATGAAATTGGACGTAGTTTTCAGGCAGATTCTTGCTGCCATTTTTGTACACAGGTACCACTTTAGCTATTTTCCAATCGGAGGGGAGATGGCCCAATGATAATGACTGGAGGAATACATGGTACAAAGTTTTACTAGATACCAAAGTTCTATTTTTTTAAACTTTAGAGTTAATATTGTCGACGCCTGATGAGCTAGATATCTTAAGGTTATTAATGAGACATACGATACCATCTTCAGTAATAACGATGGGCTCCATGTACTGGCAGTCAAGATCAGGCACTTCAGCAATGAGTGAAAGCTCTTCATTTGTGAAAATGGAAGAAAAAAACGTGTTAAAGACTGCGGGACATTCGCTATCAGGAAGCGGAACTTGATTCTCACCATCTAACGAAAAATTATGTGAACCGCGATCAAGTGATATTGCCTGCCATAATTTTTGTGGGTTGGACATAAGGACGGAGGGTACATCGTGCGAACAATATTTATCTTTAGCTTCACTTACAGCTGAGCAGTAAGCTTTCAAACATAGGTTAAATCTGTCCCAAGCCGTGGGTGAACATGTACGCTTTGCAATTGTGTACAACCTTTTTTTCTTATTTCTTAGTTGCCGAAGGTACTGGGTGACCCATGGGTTCTCTTTATCACTTGTTATTTTGATTAGCGGGATATACTTTTCTGCTAGCTCGCATAGCTTCTCGATCTCTTTGGAATAATGTGTCGTCTGTTCATGCTTTTCTTAGCTTAATTCTGCATTGTACGTGAGTAAACTTTATTGAGAGATGTAATATGGGTGAATGAAAGCCCCTTATGTATGTTTTATCTTAAGAACGCACTAATCATGTATCCATATCCACGTTTTAGACGAAGCCTTGTTCAACATCAGCCAACACACGTCTCGCAGACACATATCCCTCCTTTCCCATGAGCGCACAGCGCCCTTTAGGAAACTCGCATAAACGGTGGCGCCAAATTGCCCTCTAGAGTGCTATAGTGAGAAACTATGCCGTCGTCGGCCAAGAGTGGAACTGGCGATGAGGTAGACGGCTTTGGGTTCCGTTGCTGTGGCTTGGCTGTTGGCTTGCGACCATGGCCACGTGCGCCGGCCGCGCTGCCCCAAGGACCGGCGGGCGTAGCGCGCGCGTGCGTTGGTTGCTTCGGAGCATATATGACGTGCCCTCGTCGTCGGCTTATCGTTGCTCTCCCAGTGTCAACGATTGATGGAGGTTACTGGAGGTATGCGTTCGAAGAGACGGCGGAAAATTATTTGCGGCGTCCCAGCTGCCTTTCCAAGCAGACATTTTCGCTGGCTGTGCTCCGAACTGAAGTAGACTCGGGTGCCAGTAGCCATTCCATGGAGAGGAAGTAATTGCGCGCTACGGTTCCACGCCACCGGCCTGCAGCTTCCAGAGGTCTGTCGGAAGCGAAGAATTCATTAGTGTGGTGCAGATCTCTGTCGCCGATAGCAATGTACTAGACTCCCTTTCTGAAAATGCAATATTTGTAAACCTTAAAAAACACAAGCTATTATGTTTCCGGAACCCGCGTCAGAATACTTCTCCACAGCTGCATTTATATCTGCACGGTTCGACGTGTTCTCCGTGTAAATGCCTGGTTTTAAGGTAACAATTAGTTAAGTACCAACGCATTATATGGACTGACATATAACCTATATTTTAAAAAGCACAAGGGTGGATATATGGCAATGCTGTACAACTTCAGAGGGAGAACCCCGCTCAATTTGAAGATAATCATATGCAAAGCGTTACTTTAATCTGTAATAATACATGCAATAAAAATGTATGGCACTTGCTCCCACTATAAGAGATAAGCTTTGAGCAAGGAAATTAAGCGAAATATAAGTACAATAACTTACAGCGCTCCACTTTAATCAGTTAACATGGAAAAAGCGTGAATTTGTCTTGGGTGCGTACTACGAGTACAACAATTTTAAATTTCGTTCGGCTTATGCTGTATTATTTCTCTAATGATTTAATATACCTGTTCGCCGAAATGGAACATTACGTACAACAGAAAGCTTCGTTCAACGACGTCGTTATACTGAATAGGGTAACAAGAGACGCAAATATTATGTTCGAAGTCTTTTAAATGAAATTGGCGATGACCTGCCCGGAATTACCTAAAACAATGCGCAAAAAAATGCAAAATTGTGTGTGTGACTGTAAGCGCCAAAATAAATTCTAACGTGAAGGTGCTTTCATGTAATGCAATACCTTGACATCAAATACACTCTGTTTTTCTTTCTTTTTCTTTGATAACACGGCATTGATTTCTATGTGTATTGTCTGACTGTTGTAAGATGGCTGTAATATACAGGTTGAATATTTTAAAGATGGAATTCTAAAAAATCGCACGAGAAATCAAACACTTATTCAGGTAATTAAGAAAAAACACCTAATTAACTACTAAATGGCACCTATTGCAATTTACGAATTGTAGCCGGTGAGCTTGCAAGACGTATCCACTTGAAATGGGTTTCCAGGATGACGCCAGTTTCGATATGTAATTTTCCAAAGTGTTCAACGAAATACATGACCATTCTAGTTACTTTTGTGCTTCAATGCATAAAAGAGCTTTATTGTTGGAAAAGTAAGAGGAAACAACAGTGCATGTGTTACGGCAAGTTTGATGGCGCATATCTCCAAACGGGCGTCATTCTGGATATTCATTACAAGTGGATACACCTTGCAAACACACCGGCTACAATGCGCAAAAACAATATGTGCCGTTAAGTAATTGATTCACAGAATAATCGGTGGATTTTAGTTAATTAGTTGAATATGTGTTTCGATTTCTCGGGCAATTAATGTCCGCCTCTCTGAATAATCGAGCTCAAAGACTAGAATAATGTTATCCGCAACAGGCTATCTAAAGAAATCGCTGAACCTAAACATGACCACCATGTACGTACACCTGGAATGTCATATACTTTTTATCTTTCGTGCAGCTGACTGCTTTTAATTTGTGAAATAATGTGTATCATGTCATTTTGGTACATTCACTCTGTGGTACCAGCTTTCTATACTTATTTAGATGTTCCATCTACTACCTGGTTGGTGAACAAGCGCAGTGTGCGCACAGACCAATCAAATAAATGATGCCTTTAACACAGGTATTTTTTAAAATAAGAAACTTGGGAGACGCTCGATCTTCGCCTTTAAGAGTAGAATGCGACAGCAACAAAGGGTCCACGAATCGTTCTGACGCTTCCCGGCAACTGCAGCTTATGGAGCCGTAATATTACCGCCAAATGCTTACCGCAACCGCTATGCACGCAGGCGAGCTTTCTGGATGTGGAGGGTGTAAAGCAAGAACTCTTTCGATAGTGAATGCAATCCACGCCAAACCGTCGCTGAATTCCTTCAGGAGGCTAAACGAAACGACAACACGCTTAAAATGCTGACCAGGCAATATAACCACAACATGCTTACGCCAAACTGCACCGAAGTGCAAGCACTGAGCTTGACGACCTCGGGGAGCTCATCAGGGAAGTGGTGCTAGTGGAGCTGCGAATATGTGTTCTGCGTCGCTGCATCATGTCTATCGAAGTGCTGACATCGTCCGTGAAGCCATCGAGGAGTCATGGGGTGTTCCCACACTGCAGCCCAAACCACCGCAGCTTTAGACGCTAGTGTTGATCTACGCTGCAGACAATAACCTCTACGTCTCCCCTCCTCGCACGCGTTGGGAGCAGCGCACCAGGAGCCGCACCGCCATCCCTCCCACCCGTCGCCGCGCAGAACTACACTGTACCCCGGGCCAGCGTCCTAAAGATAACAATTTTTTGGTATGCACCCTACCACCGTACACTTTGCTATAAGTGGGAGTAGCTAGTCACATCTATAGCCAGTGCCCATACTGCCAGATGTCACTTCCACAATTCTGCGTCCATCAAGCAGGCTAGATAACTACAGGGTCTGTCGAAAAACTTCGTGGAATTTTTTGTATAAATCTTTCAATCAATATCAGTTTACAATATTTTCAGAATATTTCAAAGTATTCTCCCCCTCCTTCGATGCACCGTTTCCAACGCTTCACCTAATAATTAAAGGCGCCCTGGAAGCCGTCAACGAGAACCTCTCCCAGTGAGGTCGTCGCAGCTCCTTTTACCATCTCCAGCTTCCCAAAAAGAAGTCCGGTGGTGCCAGATGGGGATGTACGGCGGTTGGGGCAGCGTTTGCACACCGATTTTGGCCAGCAACTCGGAAACAATAAGCGCGGTGTGGCTTGACGCGTTGTCATGGTGCAAGACCCAATAGTCGCGAATTTATTTTCGGAAGCGTCGCACCGTGTCAATCAACCATTTGAGCACTTCACAGTAAAACTCCTAGTCCCTGTGGCACGAATTTACTGTGAACCACACATTTTCTGCCAAAAAACACAATGAGCATTTCCTTGATTCGCGCTTTGCTCATCCTTGGTTTTTTTCGGGCGAGTCGAGACTCGTGGTGTGCCACTCGCTGCTCTCATGCTTTCATTCGGAATCCTACTCAAAAATCCCTGTGATCACTCTGTTTAAAAATTGTGGGTCCATTTCGTAACGTTCATGTGATTTCTGGCGCAACAAACGCTCTTCCTTCATCTCACTCGCCAGGACGTTTGGCCCCATTTTCGCGCATACATTCCTCATTTAAAGTTCCTCCCTTAAAATGCGATGAACGATTGTTTTTGGCATTCCACACTCCTATGCGATTTTCCGAGCACTTAATCGCGGGTCCTTGTCCAAAACTTGACGCACGTATTGCACCGAGTCATTCGTTTGTGATGTCGACGGGCTTCCCGAGCGGTCGTCGTCGTTGACGGACGCCCGACCTTCCCGGAACTTCTTGTGCCACATGAAAGTTTGGCTTTGTTTCATCGCGTCGTCACCGTAGGCTTTCCGAAGCATTTCGAGCTTCTCCGTCCCGTTTATACCCACTTTCGCACAAAGCTTGTTTGTATAACGCTGCTACAAAAACTGGTCCTTTTTTTTTCTCGACGAGGGTGCAGTAGATGCCTCTGCATGGAGCATGACCTACCTCAACAACTGCCCGCAGGCAACTGAAACCGTTCTCGTTTCCGAAGCTTAGATGCCCACTAACTTCTCCGCCTGAAGCCCCACCCCGCCATGCGGCGTTGCCGACTACAAAAATTTTTCCGGGCAAGTTTTGCGACATAGCCTGTATTTGTCACCGCCCCGTTTCAAGGGGGATACGAATAAATCATCATCATTATCATCGTCGTCGACGCCAGATGTCCATACCAAGGCGAAAGCCCATGTGACATTGTCGTTTACTGGCAGCATGCGAGCGAAGACTCACACGACCCCCCCCCCCCCCCCCCCGTTCAGCGTCGCTACTACGCTACCTCCTCTCGTAGCCCAACCCATACGCCAGCCGTTAAGCTTCATTTAGAAAACTGAAAGCAGGAACTTATGGAGATTGGGTGGCTCTTTCTGTAAACGTCGAAGACGTTCCACTGACGCCATACACGACGACGTTACGGAGCAACCCCGACAACAAAACATCGACACGACGGCCTCCTGAGGAAGGCTCGAAACACAGAAAACGCTGCTCAACGAAGACTTCGGACGTTATAACGCAAAATTATTTCATTCTGACTTTACTCCAATCTCTTGATGTCAAAGATAAGTCACAGCCGACACTAGAATAGGGCGGTGACTGGCAGCTTTGTTTCAACAGCCCCATCAAACCCTCTTCATGTTTGTAGGAAGTCAAATTTGTTTTCAAAGCGCATAGCATTGCCTACTTTGACAGCTTTTTTTTATCTAATTGGGCAACAGCCGAGGAGTGCGCAGAAGGGGAAATGGTTTCGGTGAGGCCGGGCTAGCGCAGCGAAAGTAGATACCCGGATGAGGAGGGTGGTGCCTGCATCTGCGATTGGCCTGCTTCCACTTGCTTAGCTTGGGGTGGCTGCTCGATAATCTAGGTGGCCTGCAACAGAACGCTAAAATGCCGCTAATACGGATCCTCAGCGAACAAGATTTGGCAGTGTGACGCCGTATACGTGAGAAAAGGCATCGACAACGTTATACTGCCAAGCACTTTCTTTTTAATTTTACGCAAGGAAAATAACTCTGGTGGTTTTTTTTTTGGGGGGGGGGACGATGCAGTCTACGGCTATTCTGAAAAACTTTGAGTGTTGCCCTGGATATCAGTGTACCTTTAGTGCGTACACCTAATTCGACGTAGTGAATTTTCGCGGTTTTGTGACGCCATGTGATAGACAGGCGAAATGCGCGCTGCTCAAAAGAAAATTTCGACCAGTTTCGGTGGGCTAATTGCGAAAAAGTAGTAGAGTTGAAAAAAAATTTTTTCGTCACTTGTTCGGCAGAATCATGCATAACCAGTGAGTGCAAGTCATATCCGTCATCAATACTTCTTTTTGGGCGAGTTGGTACATCTTGAAACTTTGGGAAACAGCGCAAACAGACGACCACACGAAGGGAGACACGTACACACAAGCGCTGACTAACAACTGGTTTTATTGGCAAGGATAGCGCACCTATATATGCCAGGTTAGAGCAAAGGAAAGGGAAAAACATAACAAGGGTAAACTCGTGCCATCAACGCAAGCGCAAACAAGCAACCAAGCGCAACAAGACGCAAACACTTATTTTTTATTTCCAATCTGAAACCCCGATAGCAGCATCGAGCAGATCAAATTCAGCATCAAAGAGAGCAAGGGAATAGTTGCTGAAGCACTTGCTGCCGAACTTCCTAATGTAGTAGGCTTCTAAACTGATGCGCGCGGTCGTGTCACTGCTCTTTCCTAGAATATTTGTCTCTTTTAACCGGGCCTCACAATCAGTGCACATGCTAACGTGCGCAACTATATGTGCGTACTTGTCATCTCGTTTTATTGCGATAGCAATTATATGGACACTTCAACCGGATTTCTGCCGTTGGCGTCGCCGTCGCCGTAGCCGTCGCCGTCGTCGTCGCCGTGAGGTTCCGTATAGATAAAATCTTCACCACGCGCCGTATGCCCGAGCTTCCGGGAAGCGTGCGGGGACGCGCACTATCACGGAGAGCGAACGCACTCAATCTCCCTCGCGCAAGCAACGAAACGGGAAGCCAGCGCCGGGGGGAGGGGGGGCACTTATACTCTGCCAACAACCGCGCTCGCCGCACCGTCTCTTATCTCCACACGGCTCTGGCCTTTATGCACTGTGCATTCGCCGCTCAGTTTCTGTTGAAGCGATAGACCGCACGTACCTTCGCCCGTTGCTGCGGCATATGCGCTTGCTGCCAGCGTTTTGACAGTCGTTGTCTGCAGTCATTCACTGTGATCTATTCAGGTTTGTTTGTGCGCGCTCACACCACGCTTGTTCAATCAGTTAGTAATAGTCGGGCCACATTTTCCAACGCACGCTACACATGTAATGCTGCCCGGATCGGCAGTGCAGCGCTACAGGTGTGTCCCTTCGCACGCGCGCTGCCCACGGGAAGCGCTTCTCATCAACACCACCGTTTCACACGCGCCTTCTCGTGGTCATCGAGTCTCTCTTCATGTCGGTCTACTTACGCCGCAGCACACCTGCTTACTTAATCAGCTCATGTTAACTGCAATTCATATTGCTACCAAAGCCGCTCACCTTACTTCGTATGACATTGCTGTGTTGCTATCGCATTCATTGCTTCGCCCTGAGGGCGAAACTGTGGCATTTTTTTAAGTTTTTGAGCGTGTTCCCCTAAACGGTCATTGACACAGCTACCAGTTTCGCCGACGTAAACCTTCCCACATGACATGGGAATGCAATAAACCACTCCAGTGGAACATTTGACGAACGGCGATTGGTGGTTCTTCTCGCATCCACGTTTACTGGTGTTGCAGATACGTGGGCACAACTGTCCCAGCTTATTTGGGGCAGAAAAACAAATTGGCACGCCGTGCCTACTTGCCACCCTTTTTAGATTGTGGGAAAGTTTATGGATGTAAGGGACCACCTCAGGTCTATGTGCCTTCCGGTGATCCTCCGCCGTTGTACTTCCCGTTTCACGCTTGAATTTTTGAAGGAGGGTTTCAGAAACGGCGGTCAAGACCGAGACAGGGAACCCTGCAGCCAAAAGA
>NC_051155.1:42536325-42559868 GCF_013339745.2 Dermacentor silvarum | reverse complement strand
GGCACGGGCGACGAGAGATGCCGAGTCGGAATGGGCGACGACGCTACGCGCTCGCTGAGCAGGGCCACGATCACAACGCAACACACCGCAATGCACAAAACGAGGAAAAGCGACGAGTCGTCGAGTCGGTGGCGGGTGGTGTAATTGGTCGTCGGCACAACGGGTGCAAGCATTCGCTAGCGCCATTCCTTCCTCCATGGCCAGCGCTTTTCCCCGCAGCTGCGATGCGAAGGCGTTGATGGCACTGGCCCATAGTGGCTGGCAGCGACCGCATGACACTCCTACCGGCGGGCGAACCTTGGAGACTGATAATGCACCGAACGAGGATCGGCGGAGCCGTCAAGGCCGAAGTCACCAAGGTCTTCGAAGAACCCGCAGGCCCTAAACCTGACTGGCTTCCATGAAGGACTCCTCGCGAAGATTGAGCGGACCAGGTGGTGCAGCTTCGGGGTTGTGGCCTTGCAGGACCATAGGCCCTAAACAATGTTCAGATCTTGCACGAACCGAAAGGGCCTAAGCCATCCCCTGGCGCACACCTGGTCTAGTTTTCTTCTACGACCTCGTTCTGACGAGTGCACACAGCAGGTCACTGGAAGGAGCCACCGCCCGCTCAATGCCTTGCCACCAGAGACCACACCATACCGTAGCAGACAACCAGAGAACCATGCACTTAGGGACGGCGCCACTCTTGAGGTGGTGTTGGCGCGATCGCGTGCATGATGTCAGCTGCGCTGGCGATGCCCTTTTCGAACGGCGGCGCCGGGAGCTGCAGCAGTGCGTAGAAGACTACGCCACCACCAGGCCCCAGGCCAGGCTCGATGAAGGCGACGGAGGAGGAACCGACGGAATCCCACGTCATCGAACCCCAGAGGTGCAGCTCGCTCCGCGGAAATGTTCACGCGCTATGGCCGGGTTGGGGTCGCTACTAGCCGTGGAAGGGGTACCTCCAGCCTCCCCCACGACCATGGTCCGCCCCGAACGCAGCCGGGGCCCCTCGTCACGGGCGCCAACAGTGGGAAAACGCCTCGGTCCCGCGGTCCCACGGCCACAGCTCCAGCCCCGGCCGGCCGCTCCCAAGGGCGCCCAGCCACAGCTCGCGTGTTCCTCGGCACCTCTGCTAGCACGTCCGTCATCTTTCTCGCCTACAGATGGCTCTTATGCCACTATTCATGTCAGCGTTCCCACAATATATATATATATATATATATATATATATATATAATGAACGAGAAGTAGAGGAAACCGAGGCGTAAAATTTTTATGAAGCATATCATAAGAAGCCCAGAAACAATGACACTAAGGACAAGATAGGGGAATTTGCTTGTACTTACTAATTGTATTAAAGAAATGGTAAATTAATTGAAATACAAATGGCTGAAAAAACAACTGTCCGCATGTGGGGAACGCTTCCATGTCTTCTCATTACGCGTGCGATGCTCTTACCATTGAGCTCCCGCGGAGCCGTTTTCCCCTCAACTTTCTCGGGCATTTGAGTTTTACAGCTAGAACTAACCCTGGGAGTCCTAGGCAGCGCCACCACTCCATTAATGATTATTCTTTAATTCAATTAGTAAGTACAAGTAATTTCCCCTATGTTGTCCTTGGTGCCATCGTCTGTTGGTTTCTTATGATATGATTAACAAAAATCGGGCCCCTCGGTTCCCTTTCTTCTCGTTCATTACATAACGAGGGCTCGAATTATAAGTATTGTTGACGGACTAGGGCGTCCTGCACAATGTCACATCCGGAATAGCTTGGCTCCCTTCCTGTTGTCGCCATGCGCCGCCCCCAGGGCCAGGATAATTTTAGCATTGTGATCATTTTTCAAGAGCAGGTCACTGGCGTGGTAGTGTTAAGATCTCCTATTATTATCTACGCAGTGACACGTAGAGCAAAAATGATTTACGTAGTCGATAACAGCATACGTACGCTTGCCGTACAGACTCCCCCAAAACGCATTAGATGGACATAGCCTGCGCAAAGTTTGTTATCTATTGCTAAAGGGGACAAAGGGGGGGCAACGATAGTCTCTTAAATCTGCATGAGGTTTCTAAAGAAGGCTAATTGCATTAAAACAAAGTAGCACTTGCAAAACGTATAACTTCACGCATTAGTAATGTCAAGAAAAGTCAAGTGAGTCCTTCAGCGGTAGTGCATGGTGCCCTGCGGACGGACGGCAAGTGTGGTTATATGGCAGTGAGAAGTATTGTAATGAAGGCCGTCGATGAATGGCACGATTGCACGCATTTGTAAGGCCCCGAACTGTTCGGGCCTTTCAGTTAGGCGTTTGGATTCGGCCTCTTGGCAAGGCCTTTGTTAATCCTATTCAGGCATCTGTGAGGCCTCCGAGTGGGTAAACTGTACAATTGGAACGTCACAATTAGAACTTTGGGATCAGCAACAGCAGGAATAGTAGGCCCACATTGGTCCGCAGCCAGTTCATTGAGCTCGATTCCGCAGCGGAAAGCATCAAATCTCGGCACTAGTCACAGAGTCCTTGCAGATGTACCTCTTGGAACGTCCCCCTTTCAAATTCAATTTCCGCTTTCTCGTCTCTTTCGCTTGTCGTGGTGATTTCTCATTCGCCGACTTCTCAGAACGCACCAACTCAGCGTTCTGTGCAACATGTCGTTTGTCCAATGAGGATGGCCTCTGAAAAAAGTGCTATGATATTTATGACTGTTCATTTTCTTGCTCTAAAGTGAATGTCAGCGAACTCTAAATTTTAGGAAGTATACTAGCATTATCTATATACCACCGTACATAATTTATCACAGTAGAATTCTCGCGGTCAATTTCTGTTTTGTTTGTTCTGGGTCTTGACGCCATGACGCAGGAAGTGGTCAGGTCAGTGCGGGACTTTCGGCGATTTGACGCTAGCTGCAGCTTGCTCAGTCGTCTGCTGTGCTGCTACATCGGCCCTCACAACGAGTAACCGAGTGAACCACAGTCAGCGTCAGAACGTGGCAATGCCCCGATCCCGCTTGTCACCTCTTTACGATATGACGTCACGAAGCAGCTGCATCCTGGTAAACAAAATCGAAACCCGCTGCGGAAAAGCTGATATAATAAATTAGTTACCACAGCCTTACCCTTGGCAGTACTTGTTCAAGGATTTAGAAGTCCAGGACGTTCATTTATAACATGAAAATGAACAGTAGGAAATAATGTGCCAGTGCAACTCCAGCACCTCTTTTACAGCTCCACAAAAAGTCAGTTCCCAACACGTTCACAAAATATACAACCTAAAGTGGTAGCACATAAAAAGAGTTTCTTGCGATAGATTTCTGAAAACAAAGCCAGCACATGTGTAGAAATAATGCCACTTCCAATAATGCCTTTATTTCGATATTATTCAAGTTTTTCTGCTATGATTAGACCATGTCTTCATATGCTTTCCGTCTGGCGCTTGTTGCAGTGGGTGTGGTTATAAATTTGAATGCCAGTGTAACAAAGATATTGAAATAAAAATATGCACTTTTGTGCCTTCGGTGTTATATCATCTATATGGGGCGAAACATTGTCTCCTTTCTTTACCCAAAACTCACAATCTGAAGTAAAAAGAGAAAAATTGATCGGCAATTCAAAATTTGCGCCACTTTCATTGTACCATTTTGTATGCTAGAAAGTGCATGAGGGTAAATAGAGAGTCAGGTTGAATACCCTGAAAGGAATACAAGCAAGAGAGATACTCTTGCTTGTATTCTTCAATATATTTTTCAAGGTAGTAGAACGGCGACATGGGAGTCTGGGGGTAAGCATGTGGGGAGGGATGAAGGTGGAAAGAAGCGGGTCGTTAACTTCAGTAGCTCGGCGTTGATGTCATCGTGGTGGTTTACAGAGGTGGCGCGACCCTGTGTGGTGGAGGCACTAAGAAACATGCTGGCGTTTCAAACTTGGGAACGCGTTGCTATTGTTTAAAATAAAAAAAATAGGAGGGAATCGGCAGAATGAGCAGGTCTACAAGCGAAAAGGGCTCGTATGACTCATATTTTTGTAGAAGCGTGGAGGAAAATGCTAAACTTAGCGTTTGGGGAGGAGCAGTCAAGGACTGGAAAAAGCGGAATAAGTTAGCTGGTGGCATACATTGATTTTGCGCGTTACTTAATCACATGCAAATTTTGTGTTTAAGTTACAGCCTTTAGCGATTCTAAATTGACACATACGAATATTATTCCGGTGGAGCGTACGTATTAAACTTCTGTGTGAGCTATGATTTCGTGTATTTTCTCTCGCGCGGTGAGTGGGAATTTGTAGTATAGAAAAGAGCCTTGTTTCATCGAATATATGGCCGCGTTTGCTGGTTACTACTTTAGGTAAATTTTGTTTTATATCTGTGCGTTGGCCATTGAACCCTGTACAAATTTGATGTTCAGCCTGACCTATGTATTCTTTGCTACAAAGGCCACACTCTTGACAGTATACTACGTTGCGGGGCGTGTGATGTAGTCATACGCTTTAATTTTTGTGTGTTAGTTGATTCTATATGTTTGCATGTAGATCACCTGGGGCGGCCACCGGGACGGGGAGTTGGGTTCGTCTTTGTCCTTATTTTGCAATGTACAAGAATTTTCTGAAACCGTGATGCATCTGAAGGCTACTCTGGGCGGGTCTGGAAAGATCCTATTAGGTGTATGGTTGCTGGTGAGAATTGGGTAGTATTTAATGAGGATTTTCACGTTTGAGAGTGCGTTTAAAAAATTCGTAGTAAGAAGAAGTATTGTTGTTCTAGTGATCTTAAAGTGGGGTTTGAGGACCTCGGCTCTCTCAGGTTTGTTTGTATCATTTGCATAGCCTGTAGACTTTTTAAATGGCTGTGTTAGAGAGTTTCCTGTTTGATAAGGTTTCTCAAGACGATCGAGTTTATCTACGTTATCTTGTTTTTCAACGCAAATGTGATGTAGTCGTCTGGCTTGACCTTTAGAGATACCTTGTTTGCGATGTCTGAGATGGTGGCTTGTATATCCTAGATATTGTTGGTGGTCAAAATGTTTCCTATATAGCGTTGTGTTTAGTGTACCATTGTCTAAAATTGACAGCCACTTTAGCGTACGCAAAGAGGGTAAAGGTGAACGCCTGCGCGCTCAAGAGACATTCATTAAATTACTGACCTTCTCATTCGAATGCGTTGTTACTTCTTATTACTTGTTTTAAATGCGAAGCATTTCTTGGCGAACATTTGCCACTTTGACAGTATCTATCTATCTATATATCTAGCCGCCTACGTCTTAGTGGTCTCATGGTCCTTTCGTTAACTTGTTATTTACCAAAATTGGCATAGTGTGACTAGAGTGTAGGACGAACATAAATCATAGGTCATGACATCAATATCATGACATGTGTGCCATGTAGGTCATGAAACAGCTGCTTACGTCTTGGTGCGTTCGTGGTCGTTTCATTAACTTGGTAGGTACCAAAATTGGCATAGTATGTCAACAGTGTATGGTGACCAAAAAAGATAGGTCACGACATGAATGTCATGAAATGCGTTTCATGTAGGTCATGAAACAGACGCCTAAAATGACAGTGACCCACCAAAAAACATTAACACTCAAAAACCACTGACATGGGCTCGGATCGACGTGGGTACTACGCGAAGGAAACACTAAAGGATTGTGGGAGAAGCCATAGTCTTGAGCATGACTCAGCGAAAATGACAATGACTCAGCAAAAAAAATTAACGCTGATTTCAGCCTGTCGGTAATTGTAGTGTTCAGGTTTATTTTGCTGTCTGTAAGCCTCGTACTCACAGTTATCAACTGGCCAAATAACTATACTTCCATCCTTATCTGTTTCCATAATACGAATGTCATTCCGGGAACTAAGATTTTAGATGATTGGACTCTGAGGCAGTTATATTTCTGGGTCGGTTAGCTGACTTGGATAGGCTTATGATTTCTTTAGCGGCAGCTTGTATTTATTTTGTGACAGTGACACCGCCTACGGTTTCTGTTGAGTTCTGCGATGACTTCGCATCGTCTCCTTCTGTGCCGCCCTTTCTGCCCTTTTCTTCTGCCGCTTTCCCACTCTACCGTTCTTTCCCCCTCGTTTTAGTAACCATGTATATAAACGTCAAACGACCGCACTCATTTCTTTTTTGTGTATCTTCCTTTACAGCCAGCTGACAACGACCGCACGTGACGTCACTCTACTAACCTGTTAAAACTAACCTTCCGAGGGTGACAAGGCCGCCTTCCACTAAAATAGGCCGACCTACTGAAACGTAGACAAGCCTTCCTTAGACACCTGATACCTGTTTGTAACTTTTCTGCTCAATATAAAGCAATCATCGCCAGGGACAATAATGCAGACCATGTTCTGTGGGGCCCAAGACAGACTGATGCCAGAGGCCAACCATTGGTTCGATTTGTTTCTACCAACCATGTAATAGGAACATTTTCATCCACCCGAGTGTATCAGAAAGCTACGCGAGGCTCCTGTACAAGTTAAAGGTGCAATTGCTGTCCCTAACCCATGTGACATTTGGCAGAAGCTTCAACTTATTCACTGTCTGACGGAAGAGATACTGGGGTCTCAGATGGGGAAGGCGAACGAACCAGTTGGTCTGCCATGTGGTTTACATGATTCCTACCATGCATGTGTACTGTCTGTAGCTCAATATTGGGATGTGAGGACTTGCGGAGTTTGTTGATTTCTTGAGAGTTCTGTTGGGTTTTCGTAACTTGTCTAATGTGTTTTGCGGCACTAATTGAGACATAGTAAATTTTCACTCTTGTGAGCTTGGGTACTATACTAATTGACTTAATGACAACATGTATGGCTTGCAATTTAAGTAGTACCCGGTTGAGCGTTTCCCCTCCTATATGAGGGAAAACCAAATTGCGGGGTGAGATGGGCTCACAAACACGATTCGTCCTACCCACAAAGAATCCGTCACATCTGTGCAAACGAAACAGTGACTCTGAGAGACGGTACTTTGACTAGTAGTAGCTCGATGGCCATGTCGGTGAACTCTCGTAGTTGTGTAGGTAATAAGAGATGTAAAACACTATGAATGAAGGTTAACTTTCGCCGTAGTCTACGAAAGCCTCCCATAGAAGTGGGATTTGGGTGCCGCTACCGCAGCATTGTAGCGTTCGTTCATTCGCAAGCTCATTCACCTTGTGACACCTGCTCTAAAATAATGTTAAGCTGAGCGTGCTCTTGCAAACTGGGGGCAAGGAAATCCTGCAGTCGCTTCCATAGCAGTTCTGTTCACAACCTCCAGCCTCAGCCACAGCTGTGCAGTCTGCCTGTGGAACTTGTAGTACTAGGGAATTAGCCCACTTGGCTTGCTGCATATGAGCAAATGAGCACGCGACAGTAGGTATGGCAACATTCTTGGCTAATTATCCGGAATGGATAAGTGCCACTGGATGGGCACCCTGACTAAGAAGTTGAGCGGCTGCATGAAGTGAAAAAGTCGGCAAAAGAAAATTGAAGTAGTCAGCTACAGGGAACGGAAAAAAATAGGCATGAAAAGCAGCGGAGTGTACTGAAGGAAGTGATGTAAGCTGAATGGCACCAGAGCATGCATTTAACGAGCAACGTTCAACTTCACAGAAGTGAAAAGCCTGTCCGTAACGGAAAATTGAAGAAGTCGGCTACGCAGAAGTGAAAAATTTGGGAATGTGGTTTGTCACCAAATTGTTTCAATCCTAATTACATCAACGTCGACATTAATGGTGAGACAGGTACCGCCAGAATTTTAGCGCATTGCAGGCTGTCTTTTATTTACTAGAATTAAGAGAACTAAGGACTACACCGCACCGCACGTAAACTACGCATACACGCAAATAACGAAATATGAAGTTTATGACCTTATGAGCGCGCTGTTTGTTCGCGATTTATAAATGCTTATTTAACTATTCATGAAATGGGAAAATGTGCCTTTAGTTTTCCAGCTGCAACATCACAAAATTGCCAAATTCCGACTGATTCGCGCTAAAATAGTTTTAGTTGCATGAAAAGGGAGTTACAGGCACCGAAAAAAAGAAACCCAAAACATGCAAAGAGGCAACTTGAACACACTTACGGACTGAATGCGTAACGAGGCGGAATGTCCAATAATGTTCATTAAGACTCTTGGGACATTCAAGTTCGCTGGACATTGCGTCTCTGCTGAACATTTTGTCTCATCCTTAAAAAGGTACTTACAAGGAACCAGGCAAATAATACAAACAAGACATATTGGCATTGTCCCTTATTGTAGGTGTCTTTTAAAAATTCATCATTACCAACTCGGCCAGTTGGCTATGTTATTTTTATTCAAGTACCCATAAAAGTCCGAAGGCGTTACATAGGGGGGACACAACCATGAATAAAACAGGGTAGCGCAACTTCTCAACATACAGAACTAAGCATAAAAACAAACTACACAATGAAGCAAATATTGAGTTGCAGCATAACTAATGTGTCTTTGATGAATAAATGTTGAAATAATAATTGTAACAGCAGTTCCAAACACTTCGGACATAATTTACAAATGCGTCGTAACCAGAAATACATGCGAAGCCACAACCAAAAACACAACCACAAGAAAGGAAGGCAAAAAAGAAGAAAAAAAAACAGTACAGCGACAATGACGTATTGCAATCTATCTGCAATGTGTCAGGAAGTTGATCAAACTTTTGCAAGTATTATTAACCGATACAGTTTTTACGTTAAATAAGCGTTTCAGACTGTTTAGAAATACGCTATGATCAGTAATAGCTGCGATGTCAGCTGGAAGCTGATTCCACTAACGGATGGCAAGAAGTAGCGGTGAGTGAAAGAACAAATAAGTTCGGGCGAAGATAAACTCCACTTTAAGCTGATGATAAAGACCTGAGGACACGCAATGAGCTGGTGTGATGTGAAGCGTACCGAGTGACGACTGATTGTGGTAAATCTTGTGAAAAAATGATAGACACGTAACTAGTGTACGTTTTTCTAGAAGAGATATATTAATTTAAGATTTTATTTCGGTTATGCAAGATGTGCGCTGGTAGTTTTTTGTGATGAATCGGGCAGCTTTATTCTGCAGAGACTCCAAATTCTGTACGAGGTAAGTCTGATACGGGTTCCAAATTAGGTTTTCGATTTTGGAGCGTAGTGTAAGCAAGATGTTTTGTAGTGTAAGCCAAAGTAGTGTACGCAAGATGTTTAGTGGTGGGGTTAGCTAAACGCAAGTTTAGCTAACCGAAGAAGCCAAGTGTCTTAGATGCTTTGCTAACTATAGTGTCTAGATATGAGTGTTCCATGACAACGCTGATGAGCAATGGACGCCCAAATACTTTATAGAGCATGCTGAGGATATAGGCACATTGTTTAATGTTTATTGGCATGCCCCATGGTTAGATTAGAGTGTACTAGAACATTCTAGAGCGTACTAGGTCACTCTAGATAGATATTGCCGTGAATCTAATGTCTTTGGTTTTATCGACGTTAATTTCCATTTGCCATTCCTTACACCATTTGCTGAGCTTGTCTAAATCAGATTGTAAGTAGCAAAGTATCCATAGGGTTAGTATTGTCTCTATAAATTACGCAATCTTAAGCAAATAATCTTACCATGGAACACAGACCACTACTGATATCGTTAAGAAAAACTAAAAAGAATATTGGCCGGAGCACGGACGCTGTGGCACACCAGATTCAACGTGGATTAACGGAGAGGAGTGTTCATTCACAAAAACTGATTGGTAACGGCAGACTAGGATTAATCCACGTATTAGTTGTCGTATTAATGTTGAGGTGTGTTAGTTCGTGTATTAGGCGCAAGTGGGGAACCTTGTCGAAAGCCTTCGTGAAGTACGCAAACATAGCATCAACTACGTGTAAAGAATGAATGCAGTAATGTAAGTCAGTAATTAATTCGAAGAGTTGTGTTTCACGGGATCGACCATGTAAAAACCCATGCTGATTGACAAAAAGAAGTTGTGTTCTGTTAGAAACTTCATGATAGCGGATCATGCTCTCTGTTCATGAACTACTTCACGTCACACAGACTTCATAATCATTTCAGCTATGCCCGCATTTACGGTTCTACACAAGCATTCCAATACACTGCGCTTCCTCATGGCGTCAGGTTTTGGAATTCCCTCCCTGGTAACATCACATACCTGTCCAACAATGATTCATTCCGTGACACCTTGACAGACTATATGGCTAATAAAACGTGAAATTTTTTGATTGTCGCACCACGCATTTTTGTACTTGCACTACGTTTATGCACCTCATTGTAGCGTTGGTACCGTTATGTCACCGTGTTTACCGCTATCTCACTATGTCGCGTTAGCACTCCGGTTGAGAATCCGGTTGAGGTATGTCAATTGCTACTGTTTTATGCATGTCATATATTCTATGTATTTTGTGTGTGTTTTCTATGTACTGCCCCCCCCCCCCATTACGCAATGCCTCAATGTTTAAATAAATAAATAAATAAATAAATAAATAAATAAATAAATAAATAAATAAATAAACAAAGAATATGTTCGAGAAGTTTGCAACACGTAGTTGTTAATTAAATTGATCCGTAGTTAGAGGCATTAGATGAGTCACCAGATTTAAAAATGGGAATGACACGAGCTACTTTCCAATCGCTTGGAACACATCCTGCGTCAATTGATTGCTGCAATAGGGCGGCTAAAATGCGACCTAATTTTTGCTACTTTTGCTAGTTTGACTAGTTTAGGGCATACACCATCACGACCAGGTGCAGAGTTAGTCGGAAGGCGGTCAATGCAGGATTGTATTTCTTCAGCAGTAATATTTACATCATGCATGGTCAAATTTCAAATCGGAAATTGAAGGGAATTTAGAATTGGACTCTCATCCGTGCAAACAGACGAAAAACGACCATTACATGCCACAGCGACCTGTGCAGGAGAAAGCATATTGCCGTCCCTGGCTAACGATACCGTTGAATTTTACGCGTAGTTAGGGTTAAAGACTTTCCAAAATTTTTCGTGTTGTTTTAGCATGTTTGAAATGTCGTTGTTAAAAATTTGTCCTTGGCTGCAGTCATTTCGGTATTGCACAAGTGCGCATGTTCACGATAACGTCTCCAATCTTCCTAAGAGGCTGATAATTTCGCTTTTGAGTATAAACGTTTCTTTTACACCCAAGCTGTTAAGGCCCGTTTATAGTCCGACGTTATCGGCGCGCGGGCCAGCATCGTTCGCGGCCAGCCACGCTACGCCGGTTGCGCTGCGCCAGCCGAAACGCCATCTCTTCTGTAGACGTTTTCACGAGGGCGCTTCCGACGGTCTGGCGTCGAGAGTATGTGTCAGTGTTGCCTGTTCGGTCTGGAATGTGAGCTTGCCTTGCGCTTGCATTGCGGAGTGCTAGCTTTCCTTCGATGTTTCCGTTTATTTTTGTCACGAATGACTTACGCTCGTAAATAACGGTATATATACTCATTACAAGGCTACAGGCCAGCACTGTGCAGTTTATTGGTGCACAAACTACCAGCGGAAAATAACCATTTTTGGGACTAAGTGTGTCCAGAACACAGCACTCCGCGAGAACACTGCCGCGATGTGATATGCTCACGCTTTGCCGGTTTCCTGCATCACCTGAGCACTTGGCATTTCAGTCTAATGTGAACCAATGCATATATCAATAAAAGAATGTATTTTGGTAAACTCTTTTCGGCACATTTCCCAATAGGTTGCGCGAATTGTCAGCTCTTCGATGCAATATTTCCTCGTATGTAGTAGCAGAGGCTACGTTTGTTATTCTTTCAAACACGACTTCATTCTAGTGCCTAATACGGGGGTCACACGGCGCACTTTTGATCGTGATCAAGCCCGATATGGGTCGAATTTCTTGGTCGCGATTGGCTTCTTTGCTCAATATGCAGAAGGGAGCCAATCGCGCTTGAACATTCCGATCCAGATCGGTCTCGATCGCTATCAAAAGTGGCCGTGTGACACCGGTATAAGACAAATTGGAGCACTCTGCGAGAGAACTAGTCGGTAAATACACTTTGCAACGATCTGCAAAAATCGTGTCCTATGTAAGATGTATGCAGACCCTGTGTCCACCAAAACATTGTCTCTGCGTTCACACGCACCCTGCGCGGCCCTGCCCATAAAGGTAATTAACTTCAAAAGTGTAGTGATGCATCGAGCTCACCCATCTTTGAGCGTTGTTTATGTGCTTGGGCAGCAAGCGCATAGACGAACGTGTCAACCTCATCAGCGCGGCCTAGCGCCTGTGCTAGAGTTCGGGAACCGTAATGCGCTAACTGCATGTGCGTGGCGTAGAAACGCGCTAAATGAGCCCGCGCAAGTAAGAACGTAAAAAACGGTATTCGCATGGGTACGCGGACAATAGCATCATGCTTGCAAGAATAACAGTAACGAAAAAAATAAATTATTCGCTTCGCTGACCACTAAGCGCTTTTCACTCACGGTCAGTAGTGGTTTTACAGTCATATGCATATGTATTTATTCGACAAATTGTTAAGACTCGACATTAATTTATTATGAACATAGCACAGTGAGACGGTGTAAGGGAAACAAGAGAAAGAGCAGAGATGGCCCTAACGCTGCAGTATTATTGGCTTATTTCGCTTCAGAGATATCGCACACGAACAATTCTTGCCGTACGCGATATCTTCAATACAAACTTCGCGCACGATCTACGTTAAGGTTCACCGTGAGCGAAGCTTGTTCCAAATTCAGACATTCAAAGAAAAGCCAGTCCAGGTAAACAAACGAAAAAATAGCTAAACAAATATATCTTTATAACAAGTCCTGTTATAATCCCTATTGGGATTGACAGTATGTATAAATAAATAAATATAAATACTAAATACTAAAAATAAAAATCTCGCACCTGGGCTGTATCAGTTGCGCTGGCATCTGTGATTACTGTCGCGCGTCGGTTCGCTGCAGATACCGCGCTGCTCGATCGCCACGCTTATGCTTTGACATTTGGTTATAAGCACCGTGCACCGCACCAGATCCAATAAATTTTCCATGATTGAGCTGTTCAGTTGCGTCGGAAGCGTATGCAGTAACCACCGCATATCTACCAACCACTGACACGCGTCGTCACGCCGCCGGCGCCTGGTTTCTTGCCCGACAGCTACGTACGCGCCTTCTTTCGCTAAATGAGGCAACGCTCAACCGCGAAACGTAATGGTGATCAGATTCAATCGACGATATGGTCACATGTACCCAGAAATAACAATGATATATACCGCTGATTAGCACGCCAGGTCTCGACGAAGCAGACGGCACTGCCGCCGCTACCGACGACGAAACACCACATATGCTGCCATGGCGCACTACACTGAGCGCTCACACGAGCACGTGAAACATGTAACATGTCAAGTGGCGCAAGACAAGCGAAACGGAAGAAAACAATCGAAATAATGTCACAGTTTCGCCCTAAGGGCGAAGCAATGAATGCGATAGCAACACAGCAATGTCATACGAAGTAAGGTGAGCGGCTTTGGTAGCAATATGAATTGTAGTAAACATGAGCTGATTAAGTAAGCAGGTGTGCTGCGGCGTAAGTAGACCGACATGAAGAGAGACTCGATGACCACGAGAAGGCGCGTGTGAAACGGTGGTGTTGATGAGAAGCGCTTCCCGTGGGCAGCGCGTGCGAAGGGACCCACCTGTAGCGCTGCACTGCTGATCCGGGCAGCACTGCATGTGTAGCGTGCGTTGGAAAATCTGGCCCGACTATTACTAACTGAATGAACAAGCGTGGTGTGAGCGCGCACAAACAAACACGAATCGATCACACTGAATGACTGCAGACAACGACTGTCAAAACGCTGGCAGCAAGCATCGCCGCAGCGGGCGAAGGTACGTGCGGTCTATCGCTTCAACGGAAACTGAGCGGCGAATGCACGGCGCATAAAGGTCAGAGCCGTGTGGAGATAAGCGACGGTGCGAGCTGAGCGACGAGCGCGGTTGTTGGCAGAGTAGAAATGCGCCCCCCCCCCCGCTCCCTCCGGCGCTCGCTTCCCGCTTCCTTGCTTGCGCGTGGAAGATTGAGTGCGTTCGCTCTCCGTGACAGCGTGCGTCCCCGCACGCTTCCGCTCGGGCATACGGCGCGCGGCGTAGATTTTATCTATACGGAACCTCACGGCGACGACGACGGCGACGGCGACGACGACGGCAGAAATCCGGTGGAAGTGTCCATATAATTGCTATCGCAATAATAATGCGCGGCGAAGATCACACAACCGAAGTGCGGCCGGCCTGCTCTCGCAAGGCTCACAGTCCAAAATGGCGGCACAACATGTTGTGACGCTAGACGTCGCCCGTGTCGGCCAATGGCCCTCGTCAAACGTCGGTTTGTGAAAAGGTCTATACTCCGACGCGCGCCGTCGGCTGTTATCTTCGGAGCATGCGCAGAATGATCCCACGCCCGCGCGCCACTTTGAACGGCTGTATGCGACCGTCGGCGAAGCGGTGTGGGTGCCTGTATTCCTTCGCGCGAAAGGCATTGTGGGTTGGCGCAGTCAGCGCGACCAACACGCGTATGGGTCAGGAGCCAATTCAGCGCCGGGCCCGTCGGGGCGCGTCGGATGCCGCCGGTTACGTTGGCTGCGCCGGTGCGCTCGACTATAGAGGGGTTCGTTTTCGCCAACGTGACGTAGCGTACGCGCGCGCTCGCTTTACGTCGGACTATAAACGGCCCTTTACGGGCTCATTCCAATTGCCGTTTCGGTTCGCGATGGTCGCCACCACCGCCACCGCGTAACCGCTATCGCCAGATTCGAAAAGTAGCCGGTTACCGTCGGAATCAAACACAAGCCCGCTGCGCGGGAGTCGGATACTTCACCACTGAGCCACGCGAGCCTTTGCTATCAGGCAGCAGAAAAATTCCCTATAAACGCACCCTATAGGCAGGCGCGCAGGCGCAGACGACCCGAGCGTCCGCGAATATGGTGGTGTCATCTAGTTAAGGCGCCTGCAAACACCGCGTGCGCAGGCGCAGACGACGAGATGCGATTCAGACGAGGCGCGCAATCAACACGATCCCGATGTGAGATGTGCGCCACGTAATCTGGGTACCTCTTCGGTACACGTTATGGCTTCTCCTCGCAAGGTACGAACCGCTGCTGAAGAAGCGAATCGTAGAGCTGCGTGCGCGGCTACAACCAGGCATGATCGGGCTCAGCAGACTGCTGTGCAGAGAGCATTACAAGCCGCAGCTAGCCGTCGACGCCGGGCGGACAGTTCAGATCGTTCTCGTCAAAATGAGGCCAAGAGACTTTGCCGTGAAGACCTTGTTGTGCGTGGTGACGAAATTGGAGCTACTCTTGAGCCGCTCCACGAGCCTAAGCTGGGACTGTGCTGCGTGTGCCGCGCAGGCTTGTGACTTTTTGAGTATGCAACGTTTTACGTGCGTCGTAAACCATGCGCTATTCGTCGAGACCGTTATGTTGACTTTAGGGATCTACTTTTCTATAAGTAATATCAACTTGTCACGACTGAGAGTTCAATTCACTTTGTATCGCGAAGCTAGAACGATTGCATAAACTCAACAGAAAAGGTGGAACTTAGTGGCTATGGTGTTGGGCTGCTAATCACGAGATCGCGGGATCGAATCCCGGCCACAGCGGCCGCATTTCGATCGGGGCGAAATGCGAAAACACCTGTGTATTACATTTAGGGACGCGTTATTGACCCCCGGGTGGTCGAAAGTTTACGGAGTCCCCTACTACGGCGTTCCTCATAATGAGATCGTGGTTTTGGCACGTAAAACCTCACAACCTAACTTAGAAGAGGTTGAAAGATTAGCGATCAGCATAGTGTTACTGTTACGCTGCTTGAGACGAAGCTGAGGGCACTACGGAAGACGATGACGCTCTCTGATATCGCGCGAATTGGTTTTGCGATTTTGTATGTTCTGTATGCCAGTGGCCGCATTGTAAATATGCATGTAAATATATCTTAAACATCTTTCCCCCTAACACTTTTGGCGGAGGTGCGGGATTACGGTCCCAGTACCTCTCACTTACCCGAGATATCTTTGAGCCTTCTTGTAGCCATTGGGCTTCCCCGGTCGTGCTCGTCAGAAAGAAGGATGACAGCTGGCGCTTCTCTGTCGACTATTGCTATCTGAACAAAGTAACAAAAAAGAAGTGTATCCGCTGCTGCGGATAGTTGACGCCCTAAATTGCTTACATGGTACATCGGCATTTTTCTGCTATAGACCTTCGCTCCGGGTACTGGCAGTATGCACTTGACGACATGAACCATGAAAATACCTCATTTATTACACCTGATGGCGTCTATCAGTTGAAAGTGATGCCGTTCGGGTTTTTTAAAGCCCCGGCTACATTTGAACGTATGATGGACACTCTGCTTCACGGTCTAAGCGGTCAATCTGCATGTGCTACCTCGATGATGTTATTGTCCTTTCACCAACTTTTGCCACGCACCTCGAGTGTCCTTCGACAATTCTGTGTTTTGCACAAGGCTGGGCTTCAGCTGAATTCCTCAAAATGCCACTTCGGCCGCCGGCAACTTACTGTGCTCGGACACCTCGTCGATTCTTCCGCTGTCCGCCCCGATCCTCAGAAAGTTCGCGCCGTAAAGAACCTCCCCGTGCCGACCTGTGCCAACGACGTTCGAAGCTTTGTGGGCCTCTGTTTATACTCCCGCCGGTTCGTATGCAATTTCGCTAACGTTGCACGTCCTCTCACAGACCTTCTCAAGAAAGACGCGGTTTTTGTCTGGGGCCCGGAACAAGCTACTGCGTTCGCTGAGCTCACTTCACCGCCAGTTCTAACCCATTTGGACGTGACCGCTCCATCGGAAGTTCGTACCGATGCCAGCAGTTATGGAATCGGTGCTGTTTTGGATCAGCGCCAGCAAGGTTGCGACCGTGTTATTGCGTACGCTAGCCGTCTTCGGTCCCAAGCGGACCGTAATTACTCCATTACTGAACGTGAGTGCCTTGTCCTCGTTTGGGCAGTGGGTAAATTTAGCCCCTACTTGTACGGCCGGCCGTTCACAGTTATCACCGACCATAGTTCTTTATGCTGGCTTTTATCCCTAAAGGATCCTACTGGACGTCTCGAGACGGTCGGTGGGCGCTACGACTCCAAGAGTTATCAACTCCTAAAGGCGACTACAAGAGGCGTCTTATACACCGTTGTGCATAAGAGCGGCCGATTGCATGAAGACGCCAATTGCTTGTCGCGCCATCCAGTAGACCCACCGGAGCTTCCCGACAGCTGCGAGTATACCTGCGTACTGTCGCTTACTACGTTTCAGAACATTGGAGATGAGCAACGCCGTGGCCCCTACTTGCGAGATGTCATTCTTCGACTGACTTCAGAGACAACTTCACCTTCTCTGCATATGTTTGTGCTGCAGGATGGCATCTTGTACCGCTACAACATGCACCTTGACGGTCCTGAATTGCTCTTGGTTATTCCTACACATATGCGTCAAACAGTCCTCAAACAGCTACATGATGTGCATACCGTGGGTCACCTCGGAGTCTCTAGGACGTATGAAGGTTTGCGCCATCGTTTCGTTTGGCCCCGTATTTACCGTTACGTCTGCCGTTACGTCGCTTCCTGTGAAAAGTGCCAGCGCGACAAGAAACCAGCAGTGCTGCCAGCTGGCCGCCTTCAACCCATTGACGTGCCATCGGAGCCATTCTTTCGCGTGGCTCTTGAAGTTCTTGGCCCATTCCCACTATCTACCTGCGGAAATAAGTGGAGAGCAGTCGCTACCGACTACATTACCTGGTACGCGATCACTCGGGCGCTTCCAACCAGCTGTGCTTTTTGCTACAATACTTTATACTTCACCATGGCACTCCCCGACAGCTCCTCACAGACCGGGGCCGCTATTTCATTTAGAAGGCTGTCCAGGACGTCTTGGACTCCTGCGCTACAAAGCACAAGTTGACAACGGCGTACCACTCTCAGATTAACGGCCTCCAAGAGCGTCTTAATATAACTATCAAATACAGGTTTGCTATGTATGTTTCCGCCGACCATCATGACTTGGACGCCGCTCTGCCCTTCGTAACATTTGCTTATAATTCCTCCCTACATGACACTGCTGGGTTTTCTCTGTTTTACCTCTTGTATGGAAGAAATATCATGCTGCCATTTGACGCCTTCTTTCCCGCCGTTCTCGACTCGTCGTCAGAATAGGCCCGTGATGCAATCTTCCGAGCTGTGGAGGCATGCGAGATTGCACGCCTGCGCGTTACCGCTTCACAGGACAAGCAACGACTCTTCCATGATTCCCACCGCCGCGATGCCCATTTCAACTCTGGTGACGGGGGCCTTTGGACGCCGTTACGACGAGTTGGCCTTTGCGAATGGTTGGTTTCGCCTTACTCTGGCCCGTACCCGGTCTTGAGCCAAGTGACCGGCATCAAATATGAAAACACGTCCCTCGAGTCTACCACGTCTCGACCTTCCAGCGATGTCGTAAATGTCACCCGCCTCAAGCAATACAACTCGCACGAACTAGCCAGCACCGGCACGGCGCCTTCGCCGCAGGGGGTCATGTTACCAAGCGCTGCTCGAGACGAAGCTCAGGACAGTACGGAAGACCACGACGCTCTCTGCTGGCGCGTGGATTGGGGTTGCCATCTGGTATGTTTAGTATGCCAGTGGCTGCACTGCAAATATCCCTATATATATATATATATATATATATATATATATATATATATATATATATACAGATCTTTTCCCCGTAACAATAGTCACGTTCGCTCGGGCGTAATCTAAAATAACTTTCTGTGTATTTTCCCGTTTTTTTTTGTGCTCGCACACAAATTCACAATATTGTGATCGCTTATGCCATCCAGGACATTTACTGATAGACTGTTAGGCTCTGTGGTTAATACAAGATCTAAAAGTGAATTTCCACGTGTGGAAGCAGAAACCGCCTGTTGCTAATCAAATGACGACAGTACGTCAAGAAAATCTCGACAATCACGCTTCTTTGAGCTACCTAGGGGCCTGCATGATAGCCATTGAATAGCTGGATAATTGAAATTGCCAGCTAAAAATATTGGCGAAGTTGGGTACTTTTCTTGCATGAAAGTTAAAGACTCATTCAGGCACTCTGAAAATTCGTCAGAAGAATCAGGCGGGCGTTAGCAGACACCAATTATACACGTGACACCTGGGGACAAACATAGGGCTACCCACAAAATTTCAAGGCATGAATCA
This sequence comes from Dermacentor silvarum, assembly GCF_013339745.2. NCBI lineage: Eukaryota > Metazoa > Arthropoda > Arachnida > Ixodida > Ixodidae > Dermacentor > Dermacentor silvarum. The sequence continues at coordinate 42,540,700 of NC_051155.1, read as the reverse complement.
GTATAAAGAATGTAAGCTTCCAGATTGTTTTGTTACGGCAATTAGCAAGCCGCCTCCTCGCGACCTGACGCTGTCTTTTCTGAATAGTGTAAATTGACGAGACTAAAGACGACTCGTAGTTTGCAATATCGGGTGATAGCCAGGTTTCTGTGCCTAAAATTATATCTGCTGAACACGATTCAACATAGTGAAATGAGGTTTATTGATACAGGCGTAGATGTAGATCCTTCGGATGTACTGGCACGGAACGGGCGGTTAAACAGTTACGTCGAGCAGCGCTCTTAGACGTAACTTCGGCGTCGTGCTTCGCGGAGCGATCACGATGCTGCTACTGTTGGTGGTGTGCATCATCTTCAGAGCATGTTGTACGTCATCTTCATCACAATCACCCCCGGGAGAAAAAGCAGCCATCCTGGCGACTCAAACGGTAGTGATCACGAGCGGCTCAAGGTAAAGCTTAAGGCGATCGACGTGAACAATGTCACGTCCACGACAACGGAGGTCAGAGGGGGGTGTCAGTGGTTCGATGAGGTAATTCACCGTAGACGTGCGCTGGACAATACGATAAGGTCCATCGAAGCGGGAAAGAAGTTTTGAAGAGAGGTCAGGAGGATGCGCAGCTACTGACAGCCAGACGAGGTCACCGGGAGAAAAGACAGGTTGCTCACCAGTGAGCGTCATGGAGCCTTTTCTGGCGCTGTTGCTCAGCGCTGGTGAAGTGGCGCGCTAACTTGCGACACTCCTCGGCATGACGTGCTGCAGTCGAAACGGGCACACACTCAGAAGCAGGGTGTCCACGGTGTGGCATAGGTGATGGCCGTAGAGGAAAAAGTAGGGAGAAAAGCCAGTGGTAGTCTGGGTTGCAGTGTTGTAGGCAAACGTAACAAATGGTAGGATAAGGTCCCAATCTGTGTGGTCAGATGGGACGTACATGGCCAGCATGTCACCTAGCGTCCGGTTGAAACGTTCGGTGAGTCCATTCGTCTGGAGGTGGTAGGCGGTGATTGTCCTGTGAATAACGCGGCACTGAGCGAGAAGAGCTTCGACAACCTCAGACAAAAAGACGCGCCCTCTGTCGCTGAGAAGTTCACGATGTGGGCCGTGACGGAGGATGAAACAGCGGAGCAGGAAGGAGGCGACGTCGGGTGCCGTGGCGGCAGGTAGTGCCGCAGTTTCAGCATATCGCGTAAGATTGTTGACGGCGACGATGATCCAGCGGTTACCGGCGGGTGTCATAGGAAGCGGACCATAGATATCAATGCCCACTGGATCAAATGGTCAGGCGGGACAGGGAAGGGGCTGCAAAGCTCCAGCTGAACGGCAAGGCGCAGATTTCCGATGTTGGGAGTCCGTACATGAGCGAACGTATTTGCGGACGTATGTAAACATACCTCACCAGTAGTAGCGCTGACGAAGTCGTTCATATGTTTTGAAGATTGCAGCGTGGGTGCACTGCAGGTCAACGTGAGAGTATGCGCAGATAGTGGAGCGCAGGCTGCGCGGTATGACGAGTAGCCATTTTCCACCGTCAGATGCGTAGTTGCGTCGGTGCAGAAGGTCGTCGCGAATGGAGAAGTGAACAGCTTGGCGGCGGAGTGCGCGAGAGGCTGGCAGCGTGGGCGTGTCAGAAAGTAGGTCGAGGAGGGCCGCTATCGAGGGCTCGTGGCGTGGCTCTGAAGCAATTCTGTCGATGGTGAGAGGCGAGACGATGGGTGTTAGTGTTGACAGGCAACTAAGGTCGGTAGGCAGAGGAGACCGTGACAGAGCATCAGCATCCGAGTGCGTGCGGCCAGAGCGGTAGACGACGCTTGATGTCGAACTCTTGAAGTCTAAGAGCCCATCGGGCAAGGCGGCCACATAGGTCTTTCAAATTTGATAGCCAACAAAGGGCGTGATATGTGACGACGTCAAAAGGGCGGCCGTACAAGTAAGGGCAGAACTTGCTAAGGGCCCATACGATGGCTAAGCATTCTTTTTCAGCCACAGTATAGTTGGTCTCCGCTTTAGTGAGGGCACGGCTGGCATAAGCAACAATGTATTCAGGACTGCCCGGGTTTTCGTTGTGCTAGGACGGCGCCGAGACCTATTCCGCTGGCGTCTTTGTGTACCTCCGTGGAAGCTGCAGGATCGAAGTGACGCAGAATAGGAGGTGAAGCGAGAAGACGTCGTAAAGTAGTGAATGCCTCGTCGCAGGCTGGAAACCATGAAGACAGGTCGCTGGAGCTACCCAGTAGCTGTGTCAGAGAGCGTATTATAGACGCAAAGTTGCGAATAAAACGCCGAAAGTACAAACATACGCCGACGAAACTGCGCAGTTCTTAGAGATTTGTCGGTCTGTGTATGTCAGTAACGGCACGCAATTTCGCGGGATCAGGTTGGACGCCATGCTTAGACACGACATAGCCAAGAATGGTTAGCTTTCGAGCGGCAAAGTGGCATTTTTTGAGATTAAGTTGGAGTCCAGCGGTGGTAAGGCACGTCAGAACGCACCTGAGGCGGTGAAGATGTGTCGTAAAATTCGGAGCGAAGACGACAATATAGCCGAGGAAACACAGACACGTTTGCCATTTGAAGCCACGCAAAGCAGTGTCCATCATTCGCTCGAACGTTGCGGGGGCATTACAGAGGCCGAAGGGCATCACGTTGAACTCATAATGTCCATCAGGGGTAACAAATTCAGTTTGGGCTTGTCAGTCATAATGTCCATCAGGGGTAACAAATTCAGTTTGGGCTTGTCAGCGGTGGCCATGGAAACCTGCCAATGTCATGAGCGCAAGTCGCGTGAAGAGAAGAATTCAGACCCCTGTAAACAGTCAAGGGCATCATCTATTCTCGGTAGAGGGTACACGTCTTTGCGGGTGATCTTAATTAGGCTGCGAAAGTCAAGACAGAAGCGGATAGAGTCATCCTTCTTCTTAACGAGAACGACCGCCGAGGCCCACGGACTGTGAGAGGGCTGAACAATGTGGCGGCGAAGCATGTCGTCGACAGGCTCACTAATCACACGGCGCTCCGTAGGAGACACACGGTATGGACGTTGCCGCAGTGGAGAATGGGAACCCCTTGTCGATGTGGTGCATGAACGTTGACGTGCGTCCAAGGGAACGTTGAATAGCGTCAAAAGAAGAAGGAAAATGGTACAGGACGGCGATAAGCTCCGAACGCTGCTCTGGTGTAAGACCGTCAGCGATGGATGGGCTAAAGATGTCGGTGCAAAACTTGTCAGTAGCAGAAAGAGTGCAGACGTCAGTAAGGTCGTCGCGAGAAGTAGCATCTGGCACTTCGTTGATGTGCAGGGACTGAATGGCTTGGACATGGCCCAGACACTGGCCACGGAGCAATGTGAGCGGAGCGGACAAAAGGTTGCATACGAAAATATGGCTGAAACCAGCCGAAAAATCGAGGGTCACGAAGGGAAGCAGTACAGTATTTTGTGCGATGAATGTCTCAGAAGGGGCGAACAAAACAGTGGCGTCAGAGATGCTTACACAGGACACAGGTAAAACAACAGCGGCGTGCGGAGGAATGTCGGCTCCTCAGCGACGACTAATTTAGGGGGGCGTTCGGGAGAATCGTCTGAATGGAGATCGCACAAAAGAGAAAGTTCAACTTCGGCCCGCCCGCAGTCGATGATGGCTTTGTGTTGTGAGAGGAAATCCCATCCAAGAATGACGTCGTGAGAGCAAGATGGCAGCACAATGAACTCAATAATGTACATCATGTCCTCAATTACAACTGGGGCCGTACAAGCGGCTAACAGTTGAACATGCTGCGCTGTTAAGGTCCGGAGGGCTACACCAGCAACTGGAGTCGTCACTTTCCGGATGGAGTGACAGAGTCTTTCATTTATAACACAAAGGGCGGCACCAGTGTCCACAAGGGCAATACTTAATACTCCTTCGACAGTAACGGCAAGTACATTCGACGGAGAATTGTGAGGACTTGGACGCTGTGACGGGCGACGCAGTTCTTGCCTGATGAACGTGCGGGTTTAATTTCCTTCTGAAGGAATGGGACGACGACGCATTGGGGAGAGAGAGCGCCGACGTGGTGATGGAGAGCGTCGGTCGAAGGACACATTACGATCAGGAGCGCTTGTAGGTGATCCTGGAGTGTAGCGGAGCGGGGGCTGGTCGGCATAGCGAGTCGTCGGTTCATAGCCATATGAAACGGCCAACGGCATGCAGCAGCGACCGTAGCGAGCGATATGTCCGGGGCGGCCACAGACAAAGCAAATTGGTTTGTCGTCAAGAGTACGCCAAGAGTTTGCGGCCATGGGGCCAGTGCAAGGGGTGCGGGGTGGAGTCTGCGCGTGCAGTGGTTGACGCGGTGTGAAAGCAGGGTCCGTTTTAGGCCGTGCGATGACGTCGGCGTA
>NC_051155.1:42499342-42536225 GCF_013339745.2 Dermacentor silvarum | reverse complement strand
GCCCTCTGCTGGCATCCCTCCGGGACCCGACAGGACGGCTTGGTCGCTGGGCTTTGCGGCTCCAGGAATTTTCTTTTATTGTCATCTACAAGTCTGGACGTCTGCACAAGGACGCTGACTGCCTCTCTCTCATCCTGGATCCTCTGATCCTGTTGCACATGATCTGTAGACCTGCGTGTGGCTTTCACTGACATGTGCGACATGCGCGCTGAACAACATCGCGACAAGTCCTTGCAGGCCCATCAGCGCGGGAGTGCAATCTGGCAGCACCGACGGCCCGTGCCGCATGTTCGTGCTGCACCGACGGCTGCATTGCGTTCGAGCGTCGTCCGTATCGTCCACAGCTGGCGCGTTTGTATGCTCGTGTTCTGCGAGAAGAGGTTTGCGTCCTATGAGAGCGAGAGAGCGGAGAGAGAGAGAGACGCATTCACGGAGCGGTCTCCTTGAACGCGATGTCGGCATTGGAACGCGGTGTCGTTTGTTGCAAGCTGCGCTGTGCAACGCGCAGTGTCGGCCGTAAGTCCGAGACGCAGGAACAGAAAATTATCATCTACATGAGTGATAAGATGAAAAGTTCGCGTGCGCTTCCGGGAAAAGCTGGGCTACGATCACACAGCTTCGCTGTTTCAAGCGTTGCGCGGGCCGAGTGCAAGCTTTTTTATTAGCAATATGTGTGATATTATCGAACCGGATACAATTTTTGTGGATGATGTTTACTGTTTGCAAGGGCATCTAATGAGTCATTGTTTTTATTGGCGGCCGACTTGAAGCGTGTATAAAAATGGTGTGTCACTAATAGGATGTACCTAAACACAAATAATTATGTAGACATTACCTTCACTAGAAAAGTGTAACAAAATGAGATATAAGTATTTGTTAAGTGGCCAGTTGAAATAAAATAATTCAGGAGTGAAATATTTAGGCCTTATGCTGTCAGAGGATGGCTCTTAGTCATTACATGTTATACCGTAGTTAGAAATGCCGGGCATGCCCTTGACTTCTTGCAACAAAAGTTTAAAACACATAAGTATTAACGTAAAAGAGCAGCGTAAAAACAAGTTTTACCAATAATGGTGTAGGCATGCCCTGTGTGGAATGTGGTTTCTGATGTGGGTATCAATGCACCATTGGGTGAACGTTCAAGAACCCCAGGTGGACTAAATTAATCCGGAGTTCCCCACCCCAGCGTGCCTCATAATCAGACCGTGGTTTTGGCACGTAAAGCCCAACAACTAATTTTTTTTTGCATGATAATGCTTTAGAAAAAGTACAATCCGTCGCGACACTGTTCGACCTGGGGATATACAACCGCTTTCTAAGTGCAAGAGGAAAAAACTTGACTGGATCCCTTTGCTTGAACAGGGAAGCAGGTTACGTCTTAAGCTGCTTTACTCAATCTTTCATAATCATATTGACACGTATACATGTTTATCATTCACCGATGACCGCTTTTCACCGGCTAACAAACGTTAAACGTAATCGTTAGGCACAGGACGCGCCTGTATCGGAAGTCTCTCGAAAGTTATCGATGCTTCTATCCGTTGTCTCTTGTCACCGACGCTCATGTAATCTGATTGTATGAGTGATTCGAATTATTGAGAACTTTTTGGAAGACACGCAGCTACCAAGGATTATTCTGGGACCTTCGATGACTCATGTATAAAACCTGACGCGTTTCGCCGCTGATCAGATTTCGACGTTCGCCGCTTTCGTTGTGCTTCGAGTGTAGCTTGCTTTTGTGGGCGTGCAAGGGTTCGCCGTCAACGCGCCACGTCCACAGCTTGGCGAGCTGCCACGTGACATCGCCGACTACCTCGCCAGAGCCCAGTGACAACCACGACGACCCTCACACTCACCGTCACAGGCCGCTACATATCGACCGCATCGCCGGCTGTATGCCGGCCCAACCCGGGGCCGATCTCCCAGCCCTTACCCGGGAAACTAAAGGCAGCAACCGATGGAGGTGCGGTTGCTGTACGACGCAATGCTGAAGATACTCCGCCGCCGACGAACTAGATTCGCGAATCATCATGACGAGGTATCAGCATAGCGCCTGGCAAGAGCCTTGCCGACAACACTTTTCCGCCGAAAGTAGACCTACCAACGCGACGTAGAAGTAGCGGAGCAAGCCGACGCAGCCATGATCCGACGCCACGACTTATCCGTAACGCCAGACGATGGTCTACCGATCTAGACGTGTGATTCGATGGTGAATGTCACCGCTCTCGTCGACATTGGAGCCGACTATTCCGTCTGCAGTGGCGAGTTCGCCGCCAAGTTGAAGAAGGTGAAAACGGCCTGGCAAGGACCCGATATCCGGACAGCGGGAGGACACCTATTAACGCCGGCTGGAATCTGCGCAGCGCGAGTCCCGGTAAACAACCGCACTTATCCGGCGAGCTTCTTAATCCCGCAGCACGGCTCCAGGGATGTTATCCTAGGCATGGACTTTCTAAACCAACACGGTGCAGCCACCGACTTAAGGTCCAAGTCGATAACGCTTTCAACGCACAATGCGATACCACCGGATACAAACATCAGTTACCATGCCTTGAATGCGCTAGGAGAACAAGTCACCGTTCCGCCTCGATCCAGCGTAAGGATTTCTGTCGGTACCGTAGTGCCTGCAGACATGGAGGGTGTCATCGAGGGCTAATATCACTTACTGCACAACCGTGAAATTTGCGTTGCTAGAGGCATAGCTGAGCTACGTGAAGGGAAAGCAAGAGTGATGCTCACGAACTTCAGCCACGAATACAAGCACATTAACAAAGGCACCACGGTCGCCTACATCGATGAAATAGTACAAGCCAGCAGTGCTTTGGCCTTCACTGATTCTAGTGCACCTGCAACGACGACTGTAGTACCTGAACAAACTTTCGACGTCAATCAGAACCTTCCCAATCATAAGAAAGAACAGCTAAAACCTCTACTCCTGCAATACAAGGACTGCTTCTTGTCGTCGTCAAAAGTTCGACAAACCCCTGTCGCCAAGCACCGCATCATAACCGACGAATATATCGGCCCACTCCGTCAGAGCCCCTACCGAGTTTCGGCACGCGAACGTGAGGCCATAAGGCAACAAGTCGACGAAATGCTACGGGACGACATCATCCAGCCGTCCAAGAGTCCGTGGGCGTCCCCCGTGGTGTTAGTAAAGAAGAAAGATTTAACGCTAAGTTTCTGCGTCGATTATTGTCACCTAAATAAAATCACGAATGACGTATACCCTCTCCCACGTATTGACGACGCCTTGGATCGACTCTACAACGCAAAGTTTTTCGTCAGTGGACCTCCAAACCGGCTACTGGCAAGTCGAAGTCGATGAGAGGGACCGGGAGAAGACTGCCTTTATAACACCAGACGGACTGTTCGAGTTCAAGGTCATGCCGTTTAGGTCTTTGCTCGGCACCTGCGACTATCCAACGCGTCATAGATAATGTACTCACAGGCTTGAAGTGGCAGACTTGCCTCGTCTATTTGGACGACGTCGTTGTTTGCCTCAAGCTTCGAGGAACACCTCCGGCGCCTTCAAACAGTTCTTCAAGTAATCAAGATCTCCGGACTCACGTTAAAGCCAGAAAAGTGCCGCTTTGCATACGAGGAGCTCTTGTTTTTGGGCCACGTCATCAACAAGTCTGGAGTGTGCCCTGACCCACAGAAAACTGCGGCCACCGACAAGAAGGCAGTCCGTAGATTCCTTGGACTGCGCGCCTATTACAGGCGTTTCGTCAAGGATTTTTCACGTATCACTGAGCCAATGATATACCTCACGAAGACCGACGTCGAGTTCAAGTGGGAGACGCCGCAAGTCGAAGCATTTGAAGAACTGAAGCGACGCCTGCAATCGCCGCCAATACTTGCACATTTCGACGAAAACGCCGATACCAAAGTGCACACCGATGCAACTAGCGTAGGACTCTGCGTCGTGCTTGTGGAGAGGACTGACGGACTGCAAGGGTTGTAAGTTACGCTAGCTGGTCGCTGTCGAAGCCGTAAACAAATTATTCCACAACCGAAAAGGAGTGCCTCGCCATCATCTGGGCTACACATCAAAGTTTCGCCCCTACCTCTATCGCAGGCCCTTCAAAGTTGTGAGCGACCACCACGCCTTGTGTTGGCTAGCTAACTTGAAGGATCCTTCAGGTCGCCTCGCACGATGGAGTCTGAGACTTCAAGCATTCGACACCACCGTCGTGTACAAGTCAGGGCGAAAGCACAGTGACGCCGACTGCTTGTCTCGTGCCCCCGTCGAACCGGCGCCACAGGACGACCAGGATGACGACACTTTGTCGGGACCCATCAGTCCTTGTCTACTTGTCTCGCGCTCCCGTCGAATCGCCGCCACAGGACGACCAGGATGACGACACTTTCTTGGGACCCAACAACAGTGAGCTGACCCGGAACTAAGGAGCCTTGTAGACTACCTGGAAGGCAAGACCGTCAATGTGCCCAAGATGATCAGGCGAGGATTGGCGCCGTTTTTCTTGCAAAACGACATTCTATTAAAGACGAACGTCTCGCCTCTTCGAGCCAACTTCCTCCTGGTGGTACCCTCAGCATTGCGTCCAGAGGTTCTGCAAGCTCTCTATGACGACCCAACGGCTCGACACATCGGTTTTTCCCGCACGCTCGCCAGGATACAAGAAAAATACTACTGGCCTCGCCTCTCTGCCGACGTCGCCCATTACGTAAGGACATGCCGATACTGTCAGCGACGCAAAACACCGCCGTCAAGGCCAGCCGGACTTCTACAGCCGATCGAGCCACCTCGCCGACCGTTCCAGCTGATCGGGATGGACTTACTGGGGCCTTTTCTGACGTCGACGTCCGGGAGTGAATGGACCGTCGTAGCTACGGACTACCTCACCCGCTACGCCAAAACAAAAGCCTTGCCCAAAGGCAGCGCCGCCGAGGTAGCCCGATTCTTCGTTGAGAACACCCTCTTTCGATACGGTGCCGCAGAAGTCATCATCACCGACAGACCTACGGCCTTTACGGCAGAACACAAGCCATCCTGCGATACAGCCACACAAGTCATCGCCGGACCACCGCCTACCACCCGCAGACGAATGGCCTCACCGAGCGCCTAAATAAGACCATCGCCGACATGCTGGCGATGTGCGTCGACGTCGAACACAAGGCGTGGAATGCCATCCTTCCGCACGTGACCTTCGAATACAACACGGCCGTGCAAGAAACGGCGCACGTGGCGCCGTTCAACGGTCTACGGAAGGAACGCGGCAACGACGCTTGATGCTATGCTACCGGACGTCACAGACGAAGAAAATCTCGACGTTGCCAGCTATTTACAGCATGCCGAAGAAAGTCGACAGCTCGCCCGCCTGTGAATCAAGAACCAGCAGAGGACCGACAGCCGACACTACAATCTTCGACGACGCTATGTCGCGTACCAGCCCGGCGACCGTGTTTGGGTCTGAACACCGATACGCCGACGAGGACTTAGAGAGAAACTGTTACGTCGCTATTTCGGACCATACACGATAATCCGACGTATTGGCGCACTGGACTATGAGGTCGTGCCAGACGGCATTTCGCACAGCGGCGCCGGGCACGACCTGAAGTCATCTACGTGGTGCGTCTTTCTAAGCCTTTCTACGCCCGCTAAAGAACTTCGGCACTTTGTTACTTTGTAGTTGGTTTTGTTTTTTTCTCTCTTTCTCGGGACGCGTGGTTTTGTTTTCGCTTTCTTGTTTGTATCATCGGGACTATGCTTTTTAAGGGAGGGTATTGATACGTATACATGTTTATCTTTCACCGGTGACCGCGTTTCACCGGCTAACAAATGTTAAACGTTATCGCTAGGCACAGGACGCGCCTGCATGTATCGGAAGTTTCTCGAACGTTATCGATGCTTCTATCCGTTGTCTCTTGTCACCGACGCTCATCTAATCTGATTGTATGAGCGACGCGAAGTATCTAGAACTTTCTTCAAGACATGCGGTACCAGGCATTATTGTGGAGCCTTCAATTACTCATGTATAAAAGCCGACGCGTTTCGCCGCTGATCAGATTTCGACGATCGCCGACTGTAATCGCCGCTTTCGTTGTGCTTCTAGTGTAGCTTGCTTTTGTGGGCACATCTTCCGCCCAAGAAATAATCAGTTTTGTCATACACAGTTTTACGACTGTTTACTTCAACGACACTACTACGGGACGGTATGGGAGGGAATCTGCTGATCAGACTATCTGAAGTAGAGCACTGCGCGGGCCGGTTTTTCAAGTCCAGGCTGGACCCGAGCCCGAAAGTACCATACTTTGGCCAGCCCGGTTCTGTTCGACCCATTAGCCTTTTTGCCTATACGAAGCCAGCTCGAGTTCTCGATTATTGTGAAGATACTGTCATGTGATCAACGGCCGCCGGGTGGTCTTCAAGCTGCATCAAAGCAGGTTTTTGCCCTGTATCCCTTCTTGATGGTTACTTAACTGTGAGAGAAATAAACATTTCATTACTAGCCGAACACGCACAGATTATTATGTGAATATTTGGTATGAAAACAAACCATGCAATCGACAGTTAGGAAAATAGGGAGGGATCAGGCTAACAACCACCGGGAGTGGCAGAACCCCGGCTTACATTTAGAGATGAAGTTGTAGAAAAGCACATCGGTTGATCACCATGCTCGTGCTTTAAAGAGTGCGGCAACATATTCTGGCGAAGGCATAGGTGAACACTGCCGTACACGCCACGGCCCGCCATTTAATCTCACTTTTGAATCTCATATAGTCATTCGGATACAGTGATGGAATTCGAGCCAATAATTTTGGCGCGAATGAAAATTTAGATACGCTGGTTACTGGCTTTCAGGAATACGATAATACACGGCCACTAGAAGCTTTTCTTTTATTAAACAGAAATTGTTGACCCACAAGGCTAACGCTCATCATATTTTCACATGGAACATGCCATTTTTATTGCTTTGTTCGGCTTCATTATAATTATGTCAATTTTTAATGGATAATTTAGGCATCTTTGTTTAGAAATATATGCAAATTTAGACTCTGTCTAATTGTGTTTCAGTACAGTGCATCTACAACCTAGGCTTTCCTTGTTTTTTTTCTCCGCCCAGAATAATGTATGATCTGCTTGGTTATTCACGTAAATTCGCAGACAACGCACATAGTGCTTTCAAAAACATATACAAGGCAGCGAACACGAGGGTCGAGCCACTCAACGAGCGTAAGTAGCATTAAAAAATTTACTGAGGCAATAAAATGCTCTGCATTTCTATTTCGTTTTTCATATTCCCCTCCCCAATGTTGAGAAATTTTGCAGCATCCGCCTAGACTTAAAGCATTTGTCTAAGAACAATATACACTTGAAAGTCTCAGTTTAATTAGCTGGGCTAATTGTGAATTAACCTACGGCAGAATATTCAACTCGCTTGAAGATATAACCAAGCAAATTAATGGAAACCGGTAGTAAGTTGCCCTGTGCCTTAAGATCCAAAAATTTGCAAATGAACTTTTCAGAATTTATTTGCTACAATTTTATCGAGGTACTCCAAGTAATTCTTGAAAACTTATTTAATTTTTGTTCTTTCTTTAAAATGATCGCGTCGAAAATATAGATATTTTTGTGCAGCAACAAAATATTGCAGTCGACTCTGCCTCTAGGCACGTCTTGCGCTTTTGAAAAATGTAACGAGCTCTATCGAAACTCATCTCATTGATTCCCGTTAAGGATAGCTCGGCTACCTGAAACAGTCTAATAAATGTTTTTGCAGCGAGTCTCACACCAATCCAATATATTTGTTTAGTGCGACTGCAATGCATATATATTTCCAACTCTTTGACAGGTTGATTCGAATCTGTGATGCCTAGCAACTCTTGAAGTGTGCCTTTCGCCGCTATTCCCACCGATCCAAATGTGTTTCCCCTAGTCGATTGGCGGCGCCGCTGTCGAAATCATACCGCTACCTCCATCAAACTTCGGGTCGTCCATCATATGCCTGAGCACGATCACCTCTAGGAATTCGAGGTGTTAATAGGCGGGGAACAATGTAGACAAGAGTTCGTTAGTGTCGCGAAAACGAAAGAATTCCTGCAGAACCCATTTTAAGATGATTATCGAAGTTAATGCGATTAACATTCACACAATCTAGCGAGCAAGAAGCGACACACCGTGTTAGCTAAGACACCTTTATTTAGAATCCGTAGTGTTTCCCCTGATGTTTCAAGTGATTCGGCTATATGCGGCCATGCACTGTCTCCCTTATTGACCCGCTTTGTTATGACCATCGTTCGCCAATGTTACCTCACGATGGTAGAACAAGGACCGCAGGCCGACGGTGCATGCAGTAACGACGATGGAATTACGAGGTAGGAATGATGTCGATAGAACGACGAAGGCATATAAGAACGACGGCATGACGACGATGAGATGATTCTGAAGTGATGGCGATAAGTAATTGCGACGGAATACAATTCCATGACGCCGGTGTTCTAATCTCGATTGATTGACAATAATTGCACAATACTAGCGAATGAAATAGAAATTATGCTGATGGAACCTGAGGTGGTATCACGACCAAAGCATTTAGTAATTTTTAGCCAACCAGACACGCTTCTGAATAACATACCAGCCTTCTCCCTTTCTTTTCTCCTATTCCTTCCCAAGACGCTTTACAAACATATCCTCGGCCGTTGAGCTCAGTACGCCGGTGCTCTAGCTCATTAGGCCACGATCACACGTTTAGAAACGTATCTTGCCAACAAGTATATTATTCAAGCTCGAACTTAGGGGGAACATTGAGCTTGGGGGCTCCTATCGAAATACATGGGAAATCGGCAATAGTTTCTCAGAGAAACCGATGCACCAAATCTGATGAGTTATGTTGAATTTAGAAAAAAAGTTAAAATGTAGTGATTGCAGAAAGGGATATTTTATTATAGGCCGTCTACTTTTTTTACGTAAAATTTTAAAGAATTGCCAAACTTCGAAAAAGAAAACTTGGCTTATAGAGCTATGTACCTCAGCAGCTAAAATTAATATCGGAATTCTGTAAACTGCACATAATAATACATCCAAAGCGGATAGCAATCATATATCATACACCATCCTGAAATATACCACTATGTTGTGAATGTTGCATTTGCAAAACCCTTCCAAACATTATAGGAAATTCACGTAAGTTTTAAGGTATAGCAAAAAAATTTTTCGCTTTTGATGTTCCAACGGGTGCAGTTTATAGAAATGCCATATGTTTTTAATGGCTGAGTTGCGGATTTGGAAACTTCATGCTTCTATTTTTTTTTTCAAATTTACGAACATCCTGTGATTCTTTGAAAACATTACACTATCTAAACAAAAATTCTATTTGCTGCAGTCTCTGCAATTTAAATTTCCCTCTTAAATGCAACACATTTCATTCGAATCGGTTCAGCGGTTTTCTCATAAAAACATTCCTGCATTTTACGCGTATTTGAGTATCCGGCATCGAAGATAGGCCCGAGCTAAAGCTTCCTCGTAAACAATGGATCACGCCAGTTCTATAGGAAACCGATGAAACAGAACCCTGACGTATATGCAAGACCATGGCCACAGTGGCGCACAAATAAAGAGTCTGCTCAAGAAAAAATATATACAACGGAAGCTTCGCGGGAGCCTTTATCTCGGCCAGACATCTCTCCATAAAGCGGACGAGCTTTCTGGCCAGGTGTCTAGCAAAACCGTCGATTCATTGTCAGTAGAGCAAGTAGCTGGCCGTCTTCGAAATAACGTTGATACACAAGCGCACTCGTTTCCAAGCACCGAGGTGAAGCGACAGCTTCAGGGTGTGTTTCTTTTTATTGCGCTTTCTTTAGTTGTGCGTCATAGCATACGTCATAGCGGGAATTTCGAATTCTTTAAGGTCGATACGCCACGTGGTGGCGAAAAAAGGAAACTGTACGAAATGTCCCTAATTCCTGGTATTGGTCAACCACTAGACCATAGACTACCCAGTGATCCAAGTTGGCGGAATAACGGCACATATGGAACGTCAGTTATCGATGATCTAAGTATGTCGCACTGTTGCTTTCGAACATGGTTCCCTAACCCAGTGACCTAACCCTGGCACAGTGATCCAAACTGCCGGGAAAACGGCACATATGCTATGTCATATACCCGTGATCCATGTAGGCCCGATGATTGCTTTCGAAACCGGTTCCCTGGTCGCAGCAGCGCGATGCTGTGAATCTCTAGATAATAGAATATGCAGTGATCCAAGTTGGCGGAAAAACGGCACATATACAATGCCAGATGACAGTGATCTGAATTGGCCCAACGATTGATTTCGAATGGGGTTCCCTGGTCGCAGCTGCGCGATGCTGTGAATCTCTAGATAATAGACTACACAGTGATCCAAGGCGGGGGAAAAAGGGCATATATGCAACGTCAGATGCCTGTGATCGAAGTTGGTCGCATGATTGCTTTCGATCTGGTTCCCTGATCACAGCAGCACGATGCTGCGGAGCAGTCGACCATAGACTACGCAGCGATCCAAGCTGGCGGCAAAACGACACATATGCAATTTCAGATAGTCGTCATCCAAGTAGGTGCCATCATTTCTTTGGATCCCGGTTCCCTGATCGCAGCAGCACGATGCTGGGAACGACTACACCGTAGACTACCCAATGATCCAAGGTGGCGGAAAAATGGCATATATGTAATGTCAGATGCCTGTGATCAAAGTTGGTCGGACGATTAAAGGTAAAATTGCCTTTACATCGGTCGGCCGATGTAAAGGCAAAATAATAAAGGACCCAGAACGGATCCCTTGGAACGCCGCATGATATATATTTAACTTCAGATATGAAATCATTAATTACCACATATTGTTTACGGAATGATAAATAACTGGAAAAAAATTCAGCACGTTATTAGTAAAGCCATAGCCTTCTAATTTGCGCAATAGTATAGTGTGACAAACTGCGTCGAATGCCTTCTTGATGTCTAAAAACAGCACAACTGCAATTTCATCTTGGTGCATGGCAGAATAAATGTGCTGTGAAAGGCTTAATACGGCTGTAAATGTTGATTTGTTTGAAACAAATCCATGTTGTTGTGGAACTATAATATTATTCTCGGTAATAAATTCCTTTAATTGTTGCGCAACTAATTTTTCAAAAAGGGTGCTAATGACACTTAAAACTGATATCGGCCTATAACTACATGGTGTGTTCTGATCTCCAGATTTATATATGGGAACGACTTTAGCAATTTTTAGTATGTCTGGGTAGCAACTATTCTCTAGTGAATGATTAAAGAGATGGCATAAATGTGGGCATAGAGTATTGATATTTTCCTTAAGCACTTTTGTCTGGATAGAATCATGGCCGGCTGCTTTATTAACCGACATCTTACTGACAACCGATTTAATCTCATCGATCGTAATGACGTGAAACTGAAAACTACAGCCGACAGCCATGCGTACACTACCGGTTGGTGTCAACAATGGAAATTTTTTCGCGAGGTTTAAACCAACGTTGATAAAAGAATTGTTAAATTCATTGGCCACCTGCGGGGAGATACTACTCGGGGTTACTCGCAGCTTGCAAACGCTTGCAAAATTCATTGACCGGCTGCTGCTGCTCGTCCGCCCAAATGAAAGGCACATCATCGCGTGTAATTCGTGTCAGAGGTTCAGCAATTTCTCGAGAATCCCTCGACGAAGCGTCTACAATAGGCACAGAAACCAAGGAAGCGTTGGACAGCCTTCTTGTCTGTTGGTGGTGAAAATTCGGCGACGGCAGCTAACTTGTCGGGGTCTGGTCGGACGCCTTTAGGACCAACGACATGGCCAAGAAATTTGAGCACTTGGAACCCGAAGTAGTATTTTTCAGGTTTGATGGTGAGGTCGGCAGTACGGATCGCAGCGAGGACGCGCTCGAGTTGTGCGAGATGATCGTCAAACGTGTTTGAAAACACGACGACGTCATCCAAGTACACTAGGCAGGTTTGCCATTTGAGTTCAGCAAGCACGGTATCCATCATCCGCTGAAAGGTGGCAGGTGCGGAACAGAGACCGAAGGGGAGAACTTTCAACTCATTAAACCCGTCAGGCGTCACAAACGCTGTTTTTTCACGATCATGTTCATCAACTTCGATTTTCCAATACCCGGATTTAAGATCCAACGAAGAAAAAAACTTGGCATGTTCTAGACGATCCAATTCGTCGTCGATGCGTGGCAATGGATAAACATCGCGCTTGGTGACATGGTTCAACTTTGTGTAATCTACACAGAAACGTAGTGTGTTGTCTTTCTTTCTGACTAACACTACAGGGGAGGCCCACGGGCTTGTGGACGGCTGGATCACGTCGTCTAGGAGCATCTCTTCCACCTGCTGCTTGATCGCTTCCCTTTCCACTGGAGACACTCTGTAAGGATGCTGGCGAACAGGACGTGCGGATTCGTCCGTAATAATGCGGTGCTTTGTGATGGACGTGCGCCATACTTTGGACTACGTTGAAAAACACTCGGCAAATTCATTCACGAGACTCAGTAGACGGTATTTCTGATGGTCTGGCAGAGCAGCGTTAACGTGAATCCGTTCTTTTACGCTGGGTAACTCAGATTGTTAGGGTTACAGAATGGATACCAAGAGAAGGGAAGCGCAGTCGAGGACGGCAGAAAGTCAGGTGGGATGATGAGGTTAGGAAATTCGCAGGCGCAAGTTGGAATACGCTAGCGCAAGACAGGGGTAATTGGAGATCGCAGGAAGAGGCCTTCGTCCTGCAGTGGACATAAATATAGGCTGATGATGATGATGAACTCAGATTGTCGAGACGATGCGATTTCCAATGTGCCACTTTCAGTAACATCAATGATTTCGCGAAGAAATGGAATTGTCGTTCCTCGTGGTACATGCCGATACTCGTTGCTAAAGTTTGTTAGCAACACGACTGAACATCTGTTTCGCACCTGAAGAAGCCCTCTGGCTATGCAAATGTGGCGCTCAAGAAGCAGGGGGATGTTTGCCTCAGCAATTCCTTCGGCGTCATCCTCCATGTCGCATCGGACAAGGGTAAGCACGCTGCTCTTGGTTGGCAACGTGACGTGATCGTCGGCAACATGAAGCGCGATGTCACGGTCGTTGTCATTGCTGTTCGCTCTGGATTGTGTAGTAGCAAAGCTGACTCTAGACTCTTGAAGGTCGATGATGGCACCGTTCGCCTGAAGGAAATCCATGCCGAGTATAAGGTCCTTTGAACATTCAGGAAGAATGACGAAGTCGCCGATGTACGTGAAACCGCGAATGTTGACTCGTGCCTTACACCGGCCCATTGGAGTTATGAGGTGCCCTCCTGCAGTACGAATCTGAGTTCCGGCCCATTGCGTCGAAAGTTTGTTCAGTATACGCGCGAGATTCTGGCTCATAACAGATGTGTCCGCACCCGTGTCGATCAACGCCGTGACTTAATGGTTATCTATGGAAACCGGTACGTCCCAAGATACTGACACCGAACTGCACTGATTTTTCTGCGTCTCAGTTGAGTCATATCGCGGTCGTCGTAGTGGAGGTTATTCAGCGTTCGCAACATCAGCGACCTCACCTTCGCAGGTCGCTGGACTCAGTTTTCCCGGGAAGCAGGGCTGGGTGAGCGACGCCTTGTAGCACTCGGTGTGAAGAGCGGGCTGGAAGACCTGTGCCGGGCGGGTGACGGTGACCGGGTGTCACGGAATCGTGGGGCAAACGAAGTCCTGGCGTACGCGAGGTTGGCTTCACCGCAATGAAAACACAAGGGCCTGCGGTCTTTAGTGCGCCATACGTCGCTCTTGCGGGGTGGTCGTGCTTCAGCCATGAATGGCGTGCGGCGAGGCCTGAAGTCGCCAGTTGCTTGTTCCACGGCGCGCACACCATGAAATTCCGGAACGTCGCTCATACCGTGAAAAGTCGGGGACAACGAACTTCACGCAACTTCCACATACGACATGCGAGGCTGCGGCTGCTGTGTCTCGGGCTGTGGTGTCTCGCTTCGCTCGGGGACTTGGACTGCCTGCCTGATTTCCTCCCGGACGACCTCAGCCAGAGCGAGTGGCGGTACCGATGCCGGAGCCACCTGAAGCTATTGGAGCTCTTCTCGAACAAGCCTAATGAGCTCCCGCAAGGCGTCCGTATTGTCAAAAGGTATAGCGAGAAGGTCGCAAGATAGGGTCGACAGGTCGCGGTTGTACAGCCTTGTTCGCTGCTGCAGTGCCTTTTCCATTGATATGGCTTCCGCGAGGAACTCTGCAACGCTCTTTGGTGGGTTGCGTATTAGGCCACCGAATAACTCTTGCTTGACACCGCGCATCAAATGCCTTAGCTGCTTTTCTTCCGGCAAGGATGGATCCGCGCGTCGGAAAAGTCGGCACATATCTTCGACAAACATTGCGACGCTTTCGTTCCGCCGCTGTATCTCGCCTGAATTGCAGATTCAGCTCGCTCCTTGCGATCGGGGCTGGCATATGTGCTGATTAGCTGCCGTATTAATCGTCCCATGTTGATAAGACCACCTCATGGTTCTCAAACCATGCCCTCGCATAGTCCTCGAGGGCAAAGTAGGCATTGCGTAGCTTGCGCTGCGGCGTCCAGCCGTTGAATTCTGCGACACGCTCAAAGTGATCCAGCCAGCTAGTCCTCAACATCTTCGAAGGTGTCCCCATGGAAGGATTTGGGGATTAGCGGCTGGTTATGGACGACCTCGGTCGGTGCGGTTGAGGAACAAGATGGAACTGATGTACCTATCCTTCTGACTCAGTTGGGTAGAGGCTCGTACTCAGGTGGCAGTCCTTGAAGTCGACGGCTTGTCCGTACGTGAACAGGAGTCAGCTCGACCGGACTTCGTACTGAGCTTGTAGACGGGGTTCGATCTCGAAGCGGTAGCATGTACCCAGCAACTCCACCAGAAAAATGTAACGTAGATCGAAGACGGAGTCCTGAAAAAATTGACGCTTATCTTTAATGGCGGGCCAGAAGAAGAGCGTGCTGCCTACGCGCTTCGTCGTCTTTCATGGCGCCGACCTTTGCGCGCGCCATCCCGCGGTGCGGGAGCCCCACATCATTGTGTCAATATTAATGATTTGCCTAACTGCTTCCCGGGTAAGACTGTTCGCCGATGATTGCGTTATTTAGCGTGAAATTACTACTGACACTGACCACTGCAATCAGACCTTGATGCATTGAATACAGGGTGTTCCGACTGGCAAATGACCCTAAATTATACTAAAACTAAGTGCATGTCATTTTCACGATCCTCGTTTCGCATTTCAACGTCATACTCTCTTGATAATAATACTGTTGAGTTTACTACCACGTATAAATATCTAGGAGTCAATTTACAATCGGATCTGACATGGCATCATCACATGAACATTACTCTTGCATCTGCTAACCTCACTTTTGGTTTAATCAAACACAGACTAAAGCAAGCGCCTTCACACCTAAAGAAACTCGCGTACACAACTTTAATCATACCTTAAATTGATTATGCATGTGCCATCTGGGATCCGAACCAGGACTACATCGTACGTAACCTTGAATCCTTGCAAAGCCGTGCTGCTCGTTTTATCTTTTCAGACTATTCCCCGTACTCTAGTGTTACATCTTTAAAAATCGTGCCGAATTAGATTCCCTATCTTACGACGGAAACACGCGCGGCTGTCTCTCTTTCATAAACTTTATCACGAGCATTTACATGAAGACATCTTTCTATCACCCTCCGTCATTTTTCCTCGCCGAGGTCACCCTTTCAAAGTCAAACGCCCAATGTGTCACTCAGCTCTTTACGCGCAATCATTTATACCCAGAACCATACCTGACTGGAATAACCTACCATCTGACATTGCTACTGAAGTTCACCCCGATAAACTTCAACAAAAGTTGCGTACGAATACCCGAATGTGATGTGTTTGCGCAAGGTAAAACTGTACCTTCTTTTTCTTTTTCTGGTACCTTCGCTATCCATCCGATATTCTTTTTCAGTTATTCTCTTGTTAGTGCCTTTTATGTATTCGGAATTCTAGGTGTATCAATTGTTCAATTGTATTCTAAATTTCTGCTACTTCCGTTTTATCCGAACTTAAATTTTTTTACACAAAGTCAATCTGCATATTTTGTCGCTTTTGTTGCATTTTTGTCATAAAGTGTTATGACAGTATGATCATCTATTGCCCCCCCCCCCTATATAATACCCTCTACTGGAGGGCCTTTGAGGGTATTTTGAATAAATAAATAATAAACAAATAAATAAATAAATAAATAAATAAATAAATAAATAAGCAGGTCGACCATTTGAAACCACGAAGGATCGAATCCATCATGCGCTCAAACGTGGCCGGCGCATTGCATAGACCGAAGGGCATAACTTTAAATTGGTATAGCCCGTCAGGTGTCACAAATTCGGGCTTCTCGCGGTCCATAGGATCTACAGCAACCTGCCAACAGCCACAACGCAGTTCGGTGGACGAAAAATAAATCGCTCCGTGAAGGCTGTCGAGGGCATCATCTATGCATGGCAACAAATATACGTCCTTCGTAGTGATCTTGTTCAGGTGTCTGGAATCGACACAGAAACGATATTGTGGCCAAATGTAAGCTCGCTATAAAAGTTGTCGCTGGA
This sequence comes from Dermacentor silvarum, assembly GCF_013339745.2. NCBI lineage: Eukaryota > Metazoa > Arthropoda > Arachnida > Ixodida > Ixodidae > Dermacentor > Dermacentor silvarum. The sequence continues at coordinate 42,519,618 of NC_051155.1, read as the reverse complement.
CACTGGCAAACATGGGAGGTAGCGAGTCGCTTCACAGCTCGTGTAAAATAATTTTTCACAAGCCTGTATTGTGCACGTAAACGTGATGTGATGAATCAACTGAAAATTACGTTCGGAACTTTCCGAAGCTCATTTTCACAGTTAGCTTCAACAATTTACATAACGAATAAATTTTATTGTATTTAGTATATTATATTCAAAGTAAGCAGCGGATGTATGTTAGCCATATACTGCTGAAAATATAAAACAATCTTACCTATGGTCTTTTCGCTATCAAGTAGACCGTATCGAATAAGGTTAAATCTCTTTGAATATAGCGTAGCATTATACTGTTTGTGTACCCTGTAAAAGGTTACACAGAAACTTTGCTTCAGGACGTTGTTGTGCATGTACTTCATTTCAGTAATGTGAATTTCCGCAGTACGAAATGTTTTAAAATATAGCACCTCGAATTTGCGTCTGTTATTTTTCCCCATTCCATTAAATGAACACATAAAAAGTATTGCCTCAAGTGAGTTCTTGAAAATGCTTTCGCTGTGCATTCCAAACGTATATAGGAGGACCGGCAGCAATACTTGACACAAGCAAAATGATTGTCGAAATGAATAAGTAAAAGCCACCATATATATATATATATATATATAATGTGAGACGTCGGCCGATGCGATGCCTTTATTTCCGAGCAGCCGCCCGAGTCAGAGACGAAGCACCGCACGAGACAAAAGATGATGATGAGTCGTATGTACAAGTGGCGACGATGATATGCACAAATAGCGTTCACACAAGATGATGAGTCGTATGTACAGATTACACCGACGATATGCCCAAAATGCGCTCACACTAACTTCCCCCCCCCCCCCCCTTCAGGAAAGCGGTCAGCAAGAACGCAAACTAGAAAGGGTAGGTACGGTGAATGTATGATTTCAGGCGAGATACGTGAACGATTTCAGTAGTGCTGCGGCGGCGGTCAGTAGCTGAGCTGACAGGAGTGACGCGGTAGTTAACGGCCGAAGTTCTTTGCAAAACGGTGTCGGGGCCGAGATATGCGGAGAAAATTTTCACAGAGGTCCGGTGCGCGAACAGGTGTCCAGAAAAGAACTTCGTCGCCTGGGTGGAACGAAACAACGCGATGCGTCGCATCAGAGCGAATTTTCCTTTTGTCTTCAATGGTAGTGGTGTTGGCGCGGGCAATTTCACGGCAGCGGGCGATGCGAGCAGCAAATTCTTCAGGAAGAGACGCGTATGGAGCAGCAGGTGCTGAAATGAGTCTAGTGTCTAAGACGAAAGACGGCTCACGACCGTACAGAAGGAAGAAGGGACTGAAATTGGTTGTGCGTTGGACGGCAGTATTATAAGCAAACGTCACGAAAGGTAGAATGGTGTCTGAGTTGGTGTGATCGTGTCGAACATACATAGACATCATGTCGGACGAAGTTAGATGAAAATGCTCGGTGAGACCATTTGTTAGCGGATGGTACGCTGATGTGGTCTTATGGGTGAAGTCAGACGCCTGGAGGACTGCACGAAGCACATGCGATAGGAACGTCTTGCCACGGTCACTCAGGAGGACACGAGGTGCGCCGTGGCTCAAAATGATACCTTGCACGAAAAACTCGGCGACTTATGAGGCAGTACCAGAGCGAAGAGCAGCTGTCTCAGCGTACCGCGTTAGATGATCTACTACGGTAACGATCCAGCGGTGACCAGCGGGCGTGAGCGGGTGGGGTCCGTACACGTTATGCCCACAATTTCGAAGGTGGTGTACGGGTATGGTAGAGGCTGCAGAGGACCGGCGGGAAAAGATGTCACGCGTTTTCTGTGTTGCAATGACGCGCAGGCGCCAACGTATTTGGCGACAGAGATGGAAAGGCCTGACCAGAAACAACGCGTTTTGATGTTGCGTAGTTCTTATGAAAGCCCAAGTGGCCAGCCGTCGCGTCGTCGTGAAATGCTTCTAATACTTGGAGTCGAAGCGAGCAAAGTATGACTGGTACCCAGCGGTTATCAGAAGGATGGTAGATTAATCGAAATAACGCTCCACGTTGAAGCTTAAAACATGAAAGTTGTCGTCTTAAGCGACGGTTGGGGGTTCGTGCCATGCCAGTAAGTCAGTCGATCAGCGTTCGGCAGTATGGGTCAGTACGTTGGAGTGAGATAGGATCAGTAGACGGAAGAAAGTCAAATGAGGCAACCGCCTGTCCCGGGCTACTGGACGTGTGTTCAGACGTGTGGCTAGATGGTGGCGGGTAGACCAAAGGTGAAGCATGGGCGTTTGGAGACAGCGAGCAGCGCGACAAACCGTCGCATCTTGATGTTGTTTGCCGGACCTATACGTGACAGTGAACTCATATTCCTGCAAGCGCAGTACCGAACAGCCGAGGCGTCCAGACAAGTTTTTCAGGGACGACAACCAACAGAGAGCATGATGGTCGGTCACAACTGTGAAACGGCGGCCGTAGAGATAGGGTCGAAATTTTCGTATTGACCACACGATGGCGAGGCATTCCTGTTCTGTAATTGTGTAGTTGCGCTCAGCAGGAGAAACAGCACGACTTGCTCTTCAGACTTCTGATTCCGCTGCAGCAGGACAGCGCCAATTTCATGCCCACTGCCATCACTGTTTAGAATTGTAGGGGCGGTTCCATCGAAGTGATAGAGCACGGACCCTGACGTGAGAAGTCGTTTGAGGGTCGGGAAAGTGGCTTCACAGTCATCCGACCACACAAAGGAAGCACTCGAAGTCAGAAGTTTGTGTAGAGGAGCGGCAATGGTGGCGAAGTCACGGACAAAGCGGCAGAAGTGGGACGCCAGTCCTAGAAAGCTGGGGAGTTCTTTAAATATGGCTGGTGGCGGAAATTTCAGCACTGCAGCAATTTTATCGAGATCAGGCTGGATGCCATGCTTACTGACGACTTGGCCCATTACTTTAGTGCTTCGGCTTGCAAAGCGACACTTTTTTGTATTGAGTTGGAGACCAGCCTTTGCTAGAGACGTGAGAGCTTGGTCAAGACGTTGTAGGTGCTGGGAGAAACTCGACGAAAAGTTGACAATGTCGTCCAAGTAACAAAGGCAGGTCTTCCATTTTAAGCCACGGAGTACTGTGTCTATCATACGTTCAAACGTAGCTGGTGCATTGCACAGTCAAAAAGGCATCACGTTAAACTCGAAAAGGCCATCAGGCGTAGCAAACGCTATGCTTTCTTCTTCTGGCTCATGCACCGCAATGCTCATTCTTCATCATGCTCATACTAAAATTTGTGCGTGTCGTTATAATGGTTGACGTCACTGGCTCTGTTGTAGTGATGGAGCCAATCTTCCACGTCGTCACCGTGGAGGCCGGCAAAGACGGGAGGATCTCGGTGTTTGAAGTTCACCGTCCATGTAGGCCCAGCTGGCTGAGCAGAGGTGGTAGCACCGCTGGTGGATGGGTTGGTTTCTGCCAACACCGTGTTAGGCCAGAGCAAAAGACGACTCCAGGGGAATCGGGAAAGTAAGAGGACGTGGGAATCGAAGCACACTCCAACACTTGTGAGACGTCCGCCGATGCGCTGCTTTTATTTCCGAACAGCCGCCCGAGTCAGAGACGAAGCACCGCACGAGACAAAAGATGATGATGAGTCGTATGTACAAATGACGACGACGAGATGCACAAACAGCGCTCACACAAGATGACGTATGTACAGATGACGACGACAATATGCCCAAAATGCGCTCGCAATAGTTTTTTAGTTACAATATTCATAACACGCGCGTAACGGAAAGTTTCTCTCTGTCAGTGTGCAGCTGCTAAAGGGACAGAATAACGATTCTTCGTAACAGAAACTTTGCCGATACAGGGACACTAACATTAGAGGGCTAGGGAGCAATCACCAACATGGCGCTATCCCGAGTTTCATATGCGGTATTCATTAATGAAACGACCGCGAACTCAACATACAGACTAAGGAAAATTAAACCCTGGAGGGTGGATTGGATGACGAACCACCGTTTAAGCATCCTTAGTATCTCTGTAGAGTATGCGAATTAGCGTACTGGTTACAGTGCACTCTTAGTGCGACTTTTAATTATGCTTAGGATGCGAAAAGGGTATTTTAATGCGGAGTATACACCATGCAGAATTTAGTGGTGATTAGGCAATTCCACATTTCAAGCAAGTAAAAATACGCAGGGGTTTGCGCCAGGTAACTGTTCGAGCATGTCATATGCGTCCCTTGGATGAAGTGGAGAGATTGACGTTTTTTTGTTTTATTTCTTATCATGATCCTTCTTTTGTTACCACTGGCTTCGTTTAAGTCGTGTCAGCTTGGCGTTTTATCGATCAGCTCTGATTCATGAGGTGCATCTAGTAGTTCATAGTTTATCAGGTGCATCTTCTTTCTGTTGTATCATTGGAGTCGGCGCGCGCAGTAGGACTTCCGCTATTTCATGCAGTATCGGTTAGAATCAACACTCGCAGGTGCCTGTGGAGCTGTCTTCTACCGATAAAACGACAGCATTTATTGCGCATGTGTTGCGACCCGGTCGTAAAGTGGACAGGCACAACTTCTTTGTCTTCTGTCTGCTTCTTAGTTTTAGCATCACACTGCTACCTTCGCTTGACTTGTTTCACCTTGGCGCTGACTTAAAGATAAACTGGAGCACTGAAGAGCATGGTGTCAGCCAATGACAGCTAGGGCTTACTACTGCATTCTTCAGGTGCGACCACTCCACCGATGTAACCTGTGGTTACATCGGTGGAGTGGTCGAGAGAAAACGTCGTTCCAGCAAAAATGAATGTTTGGTCCTTGGACAACTGTCTTGTATCTAAGAAAAACCAGAACATTGTAGATGTTTTCTTACATTGTTGTTCAGCAACTTTTCAATGACATTGTCCTTCTGCGAGCCATTACAAATGAATGGTCACTATATAAACAGGGTATCCATGTTGTCGGTTCACAAGAGGGACGGTGTTCTTTTCAATTTAATAATGCTTCTGGGCCTGCACATTTTGTGTGCAGTCGCACAAGTTCATCATGCAGATATCAATGCCTGTTCGGCCTGTGACACTTTCAATGAGAATGTAGCTTGTGTTAGACAGGTGTTCAGGGATCAACCCGATCCGCCAGAGTGGATGACCTTGTCTGATGATTTGGTAATACTCAGAAAGTGATAATACGTCTCCGCCTCAAAAATCTGATGGTTATTAACGTTGTGTTTGTTCGTTAAAAAAATCAATAAAGACAAACAGGAGTGGGCGAGAGGTAACACTTCCGATTGGCTGTCTATAGGTCCGCAGTTGAAATGCAGGCTGAGGGATTTTTTCCTTCGGTTTTATATCTTGATAAACGTCCCTGAAAACACGTCGGGATTACTTCGGCGGGCGTCCGATATACGAGTAGCAATACAATAAAATATGTTGCTGTAAAAATAAAACATAGTGTGCATTTGAGTGAAACACACATTCAGGGAAAGCGTGTCATTCAAGAAATCAGTGTATTACTTCGCCTAAACACCCTTTTCTATAGATGTAAGAGGATGAGTTCTAGACAAGAATAAGCACGCTTAAAGGTACAATGTTACTTAATGCGCATTTATAGTACCGCGCATGGTAGCCCAAATGCGCCATGCATATGCCATATTGTAGTTAGCATTGTGAAAGCTTATCATCTACTGCCGAAATGGGGTGGAAACTATAAAAAAAGGCTCTTTAAATTAGAGGCATCATTAGTGGCATGTTAGAGCAACAAACAGCAATGCTCACAGGATCTCTGGCGTTTGCTCGTATTCCTTGACAATAAACGATATCACGGCGAGATTTTATTGTCGGAAACTTATAGAACTGTCGTCCTGTGTTTTCTTTCTCGTCTACCTTACACTCCCCCTGGTTTGTATCTTCACTCCTCCTAGGGTGATAGTGGAGAACTTTGCTTACGGCTTTGGCTTATAACTATCCATTGGTTGAGGTACCCTGTTACGTTAAGCACACCTTGCTGTACCGACGTTTGCAGGTTGTGACAGACGCCGATAAGTACTTGCGAAACGTCGCTATTCCGTTATTCTATCGGCTGCGTAATGACAGCGTCCCAGATATCAGGAAACTCACATCACATCGTATCGCGCGATTATACATGACATGAACAGTCTACCACATTCGCAGAACAAGCACTCAACTCACGTCCACGAATCACAACCGCGGCGCAGTCTTGTACATGATGCAACGCTGCAGAGCGTTCGATGCCAACACTCCTTCCCTCTATTTCACGAGTGGCTATAACCCCAACAGTCCGGAGGCCGTCGCTCTAGGCAGTTTCTTTCGACGAAATTTGGCAGCGCACTTCGACACAAGGACATAACCCAGTGAACATGAGCACTCCCTATTGCAAAACCCAGTATCCAGTGCCCAGTTCCATGCCTGATTATGGGCCCAGTGTCGCGCGCTTGATGCTGGGACGCTGGCAGGCGCGGCATGCTGGGAGACGATGGACGCGGGGTACTGGTGCGAAATGCAGCTCTAAAACGAGAAATACGTGGTGCCTGGCGACCTTATATATTTTTTCAAATACAAAACGGAACAGAGAGCGTTCCAATGCAATAAAAAAAGAAAAGGCAAACAAAAGACGCCCCTAGAATTTGAACCTCCGACCTACACATCCCAATCACAGTATCTTACCACTATATCACGCTGTTTTTTTCTTCTTTATTGCCTGGCTTTGACACATAACATTTCACAAATAGAACAGTACAGTATACAATTACAATATACAGTAGGGGAAGGCGTATTCATCCAACATCGTGCTGGCTGCGGCTAATTAGAATTAGAGCTCTTTAAAACAGCATTGCCTGGGCCTCCACTGTACAAGTACCTGTACAAGGGCACTGGGAAAACAATGTCACACAAAGCACAATACAGTTTTTTTTTTTTACCTTCCACACTGATTCGAAAACCGCGCTGTCAGAAATCTTACACTAGATACTACACCACGCCGATTCGTGATTACCGACTCATAATTTGCCATGTGACCACGCAGACACAGTTTTTGCACAGCCGTCTCGTACCGACATGGTAGATTCGCTATCGCCCCACAACTAAATCTTACCCCTCTATCCGAACAAAAAAGTTGTTGTCAATATTGCACAGTACGCCTGGAAGTGCTGCAACACTGATTTGCTTTTGCGATCGGTATATTAACTCCGAAATAAGCCTGAAATTAACCGCCGACCCGGAACGCTCTACGGGCTGTTACTGCCGATTTTGACAGCCGTTTCTTGTTCTTCGCGCAACGATAATGCAACATTTCTTTAGCTCGACAATGCATTTCAATCAACACGTATGTGTAGTCGCATATCTCAGAGCAGAGAAGCGGTCGGTTAATGCAGCTGGTCGCCTTCGGCGACAGCACACATAGGCATGTTTATAACGCGTCATATCGGCACTCATCGCTTGTTGTGCTGACACCCTTGACACGAAAGAATGGTCTGTTCAAAAACACCGATGGGAAAGCTGAACTACAGAGTTATTTAACCTCCTTAGACTTGTTGACTCATCAGCCCAGACAGGCCGATAGAGTGTAGACGGACTCAGCGGGTATACGGTAGGCCTAACGTTCAGTGTAAATAAACGATCTCGGCTTGGGTAGCTGATGAATGCGACAATGTTTGTATTTGAGCTTCAGAACCTTTTAACTATTATTGTTAGTACACTGAGGAAAATGAAAGCGCAAGAATCGCGTCAGTGTTGTTGTCGGTACGATAATATGAATCAGCGGCAGTCTTCCTGAGGTCCGTTCGAACGCGTCTGAACGGCTGCTTGATGTCTTGTCCACTGCACAACACTCCGACAACTGGCAGTCATCGCTTGCGCAGAAACTACTGGAAAATGAGGCGTTATCAGCGTTTGCGTAATTTTGTTCACGAATACAGCTATCCGTACAGTGAAAAGGGAAATGCACAAATTGAAAGTTATCTTTAGTGTCGCATATGTATGGGCAGCTCACCAACCTTTTTTCCAAGCTGCAACACCGCCTACACGAAGCAGACATTTATGACCCCAAATTATAGCGCTATTTAGGACAGGAGTCTGTTCTTTTTAGACAGAGCATGCCCATTAAATTGTATCAAGCATGTAAAGTTGAACAGCGCTTATATTCCGGCACTGCAGCACGAACGAAATTAGCGCAGTTCCCACTACGAGCTAGCGAACTCTAGAGACAACCTGCGCATGTACAGCGCACACCAGTGCGCCCCAGCGTCATAGCAGTGAAACCAGCGTCATAGCAGTCAAACCAGCGTCTCGTCCAGTGTGACCCACCTATTATCCAGCAATCTCAGCAGTGTCTCAGTGACTCCCAGAGTGCGCCAGCGGCCCCAAGGCCATCCAGTGTAAAAAAAACACGCTGGTTTCACACTGGAAGTCACTGGAAGACGCTGGTTTTTGCAATAGGGCTGTACAGTAACTGGCAGCGCTTCCCTGTTGCTTGTGTTTGTTCATTGTGTAACGTCCTTGTTTCGAAGTGCGCTGACATATTTCATCATGACCAGCCAACTAGCCCACCAGTATGTCTCAAGTAAGTTCTTCGGACGGCGAGGGGTGGAGAACTGTCAGGGGTGGGTGCTTATTGTGCTTGTTGCTATACCAGGGGGAAACAGTGGTTCCGATGAACGGGGGCTAAGCACTTCCGCAGCATGCTGCAAATCAATTTCAAAAGGCTTGCAGACCTTCGCAAAAGACGTTCGACCAAAGACCAAATACGCGCAGAGCGATTTCACACGTGTCACTTTTCCGGGCAACCATTGAAACACATCGCCTCGCACCGAGTGCACCCAAATAGTATCACCGAAAGAAAATGACCGCGACACACCCAGCTGCTTGTCTGCAGACACTTTCACTCTCTTAGCTTTGTCCAGCACTTCACTCATAAAATTACGCTGAAACAATGTAAGCCGATTTCTCAGCTTGTGTCGCAGAAACATAGAGAAACATATGTTTCTCAATGACAGAAATAGTTCAGCGGGCGTTTTACCCATGGAAGTGCGGGGCATTGCGTGGTAAGAAAAGAAAACATTGACGATTCTGTACTGCCACGATCGGCTTCGCTTTTTCTTCATCTTCTAGTAGCTGTTTGAAAAGTGCTTTCTTTGCAGTTTGCCCCGCTCGATCGACCACACCTTTTGATTATGGGTGGTATGGTGCTGTGAGTGTATTTTACACCATTCGCTTTCAAGAAGAGTTGAAATTCTGCAGCAACAAACTGAGGGCCGTTATCGGTAACAACCTCAGCTGGAAGCCCATGCGACGCAAGCAGAGAACTTCCCGTTTCTACCATTTTCGTAGCTGTCGTTGAATGCATAATTTTCACTTCAACCTATTCAGATTATGCGTTCACAGCGATGAAAAACATGTGGCCTTGTTTAGTTGCAAAATCTAAGAGCGCTTTTTTCCATGGAAAATTGCTCACTCGCCACTGAAACAAAGGTGCTGGCTGCATCGAAGGGAGCACTGATTGACAACTTACATTGGCGCACCACGTGTTACACAGTGTTGTCGATGTCTCGCCACCATACCATTGAACGTGCCACTCCTTTGATTTTGGTGATTCCCAAATACTGCTTGTGTGCAAAAGCGCAAGCACCTCTGTTCGCAAACTTTCAGGTACTACGACTCTATTGGTCCAAAACAATCCATCCATTGTCAACTGCAAGTTCCAACCGACTAATCCAAAATGGCTGCAGTTCACTAAGGACACATTTTCACCAACCGTGCCAGATCATGTTTCGAACACTCGTTAGGAGCCTATGACCGTCTTTTGCACGTTCAACATCTTTGGCTGCGAGCAGCAGGTCTGTGAGAGTACAAAAGTAAAAAATATTTTTTCGGCCAGCTCTGCGGCGTCAGATAACGGCACGCGGGACAACGCGTCGGCTTGAGCAATCGCTTCCCCCGGCTTATGCGTGATTACGTGTCCATCCAAGAATGTCAACCATATATGCACTCTAGCTGTAGCCACAGCGCATCCCTTTCTCTTTGGGTAGAACATTACTGTCAGGGGCGGGTGGTTAGTTATTACCTCTAAAGTTCTTCCATACAGGTATTTATGGAAATTCTTTTACCCCGAGGACAATACTTGGGGCTTCTTTTTCAATGTGCATGTAATTGCGTTCTGGCGCGGTGCGAGATCTTGAGGTAAATGCTCTTGTCTTATCAGTGCCATCCTCATTGTGCGACAGTATTGCTCGTACGCTGTAATTATCAACCATGATCACACGTACTCTGGCGGCGGCTGCCTATGCTGCGGCCGTGCGTGACCAATCTAGAAATCGATCTGCGATGGGGACAGAGTGCGCCGAGTGCTGATAGCTTCGTGTGCGCCGTGTCCTCGCCGCTTAGTTCGCGTTGAAGCGAGAGGCAGCACGAAGGGCAATTCGCTTGCTGCTGCGGTCCCTATCAAAAGGGATCGTCTTACGAGGCTTACATACGGAGGGACGGACGGGCTTCCTCGTTGGGTAGGCATAGAAATACTTAAGCATTTAAATTGGGTATTGGCATTTTCTCCCCTTCTGGTAATTGGTCTTTATCCCTTGGAATTCCTGACTTCATACCAGTATTTCTGGTTGAATTCCTGGCAGTGATATTAAGAATACCAATACTTAAGTTGAAAAACTGCATCAGTTATAATAACACTCACTGTCCCTACGTTCATCACTAAAGGCCCAACCACATGCACGCGATATTCAAGTGACAGCGACAAGCGACGCGACAGGCACACCCTGCCGCGCTGTCGTATCGTGGCGTGGAGCAACCACATGAGCGCGACATCACAAAAAAGAGTAGCGACGGATTTACACTGTTTTGCGAATAAATGTTATCGTGCGTGCGTAAAGAAATCTAAATTTTATGAAAAGGTCAACGTTTTATCTAGATTTAGCTAAAATATGCTATCATTCCCATTGGAAATCCGTCCCATGCCGCCAGTACAGTGCTAGATACCGCCAGCGTAAAATGCCGTGGCGCCATCTCTTGAGTAAAACTGAAAACACTTTCTCGGCTCTCGGTGCCGTCTCGGGCCTAACAGCGTCAAAACAAACAACCGATCTCAATAATAACAACAAGAGAGTGCCGATACTTAGTGCTCAGCTAGCGATGAGACGAAGCGATGACTGATTGTACTATTTATTTTTTACTGTCACAGCAGAGAGCAAGTTGCACGAGCGAATTCAGATCGAAGCGGGCAGACTGATTGCTGCCATGTTGTTGTGCAATCGCTGTCCCCAGCGGATGTCGTCGCGCTGGCTTCCGGGCGACAAGCGATATGTTCTCGCTGGCAGAAACCAGCGACACGACCAGCGACAGCGACGGATCGGCCTCTGCGATGGTAAAGCCTGTCGCTCGTCGCCGTCACTTGTCGCTGTCGCTCGAAAATCGCGTGCATTCGGTTGCGCCTTAACTGAAAAGCTCACAGTTTACGTATGTCCCATGTTTAAGTGCCTGCTCAGTTAAAATTAACAGACTTGTCTAGGTGCCTGAACACAGGCATTATTCATGAATGCACTTGCAAATAGCTTGGCAAGAGCGGGCCTTAGTACCCCAGTTTTCTATGTACTCCTACGTAACCATACAATTCTAAAGCAAGATTTAGGACATATGCTACCTTGCCTAATTTGAGCGCAGCTATCACTATTCTGGCAGAGTATCGACACTTAGCGTGTCCATGGCGCAGAAATATATTTGAAACTTGTAAAATTGAATTAACTTTCACTCGCTAATGGTGTTCATTAGCTTCCTTAATCTTTATCAACAAAGGGCTGGTGTGGATCCTTCCCCACTGTGCCCATTCTGTGAAGATGAAGCATCAGTTTTTGTTTTCATTCTGTTGCCGAATAAAAAATGAATGGAAAACAGTTGTGAAGCAATATTCAAATTAGGGTGTAAATTTATAGAAATTCCTGATATTATATATCGTGAAGCATTCTCTCTTGGGCCGCACTTCGATTTAGGCGAAATACAAAAACGCCCGTGTGCGTGCGTTGTAGTGCACGTTCAAGAACCCCAGGTGGTTCTTGAACGTGCAGAACCCCATAAATGGTTTTGGCACGTAAAACCCTAGAAAAAAACTTGGGTGGAGATGGGAGACCAGCGAAGCTGTACTATGCTTGGAGTTATATATTTCCAATTATAACTATTAAGATGTCATGGTTTAATTGGTCATTTGAAGTATTAAAGAATGAGAAATATATATGATCCAGTGGTTTTCATTTATTTAGTGACCACAGGGACCATGGCCTTATGGTCGCTACGGTACACCGCCATAGGGTGTACGGCAAAGGTTGGCACGTTCTGCACAAACACGTCACCAACGCTGCGAACGTTCGATGCGAACGCGGGCAAAACGCCGCCGTTGTCGACAACCGTTCTGCGCGTTGTTTGTGTGACCGCACACAACCGCTGTCAGAACGCTAGCGTGAGCAAGCGCGCCAGTAGCAGCGAGCGAACGTCATCATCAGCGAGCACAGCGCATACAAAGGTAGGAGCCGTGTTGCAGATCGCTTTCAAGATACGGTGCGCGCGACCGCCCGGCGCCACGCAAAGTACACGTTGCTCGCAGACCAGAAGCCGCAACCACTCCCTCCCGTGTTGCCTTCCCACTGTGCTCCGTTCGCGTGGGAGATTAATACCCAAGTCACACGAGCACTTTCAAAGTCCTTTGAATCAAAGATCCTTTACTTCAAGGGAAGACGCGCGCTGTCACATGGGCCCATCAAAGGAGGCCTAGTTGAAGGGAGCGTTGAGTCAAGGGAGTCCGCGTTTGTCCCTTGAAATCCCAAAGGAATACTTTTGAGCCTAGAGGGCGCCCGACTGACGAAAACAAAATTCTGTTTAAATAAGAAAGTTAAATTTTTACCTGTTAAAACAACTTTCACTATATTATAGAAGTTTATAAGCACCAAACAATTTCGTGACACCCGCAGTCTCAATCATGAATGCGCCGGTACAACAGCGCCGGCACGGCCTGTCACAATCAGCAACACCGACGCAAAATGGATCTCGGAGGGTTTACGGTAGCGCGATTAAAAGACACGGCGCTGACTTCCAACAGTCTTTCGCTAACTTTCAACAGCGCTAATTTCCAACAGATGCGTTACCAACAAGCCCACATTGCAACCCTCGTAAGCAAAACGGGTGCCACGTGCGATTTGGTTATCGGCTGTTACGCATCGAAGTGTCCTCGTGTTTTTTCCCTTTTTTTCCTCACTTTTGCGTTTTATAGTACGTCGCGGTTTCTGAGAAAAGCTTCAGCAGAGACCACATGGCGACCGTGTAGCACTGATACATATCCCTTGAACTAATGTTCCTTTGAAAGCTCCATGCTCCTTAACATCAAAGGACCTTCGGTATGCCAGTGTGACTGGGGTATTAGTCGGCGGTTCCCTTTGCGCCCGGTCGCAAGATACGCATTTGTTGCCGCAGCACAACGTCGCCTCCCCTCCCTCCCGTCACCCTGCGGCCTTTTACGCGACGGAAGTAGTCGCATTTTCTCTCCGCCGTGCATTCGCTCCCCGTGAAAGTGCGCATCACTCGCGCGCTTTCACTCGCACATACAGCATACGGCTAATGAGAGTTTTTTCTACATCCGAACGCGACCATCGAAGACAGCCCTTCACATCTTCGCTGTAAAAGAAGAAGAATGGGCTTTCTCAGTCATTCAACAGTTTGTCGGATTCGCTCAGCCAAGTAAGCCTCTCCCGATGGCTGCTCATTAATTCTTTCAAGTATTTTTATTGATATTAGCATTCTTGGCCAGCTTCGGGCATTTTGAGCCCACTGTTTACTTATCTATCTTTCCGCGAACGCCGACCCAGTGATCCAAGTTGTCTACCAGCTTGAGCAACTAGGTATGTGCTCCTGCTCTTGATGACGTCGTGGTTGTTCCATGTCGTCATTCCAGCGTCATGATCTGACTGTCATCATGTCGTCGTCGTCACGTCTTCTATGCTGACCCAGTTGCCTAAATTGTCTAACCTTTTGGGCGACTGGGTATGTGCTCGAGATCACAATGCCGCCGTGGTTACTGCACCGTGTTTATTGGAACTTCATCGTGCAATTGTCTTCATGCCATTGTCATTAGAACTATACTTCAACAGAGCGACTGAAACAAGGAGAGACAGACAAATAAATACCACAGAACAATCGCTGATTACCGACGACTACGAAGGCACGTCGTGGTCATTGGCATCGTCGTCCTACAGTCGTCATGCAATCGTTATGATATTGCCGCCGTGCTGCCGTCGTGGTCGTTACTTCAGCTTCGTAATCCGATGCTCGTCGTGCCGTAGTCGTCACACCATCTTGGTCATACAGGCTTCGTGGTAGTCTTTATTATGCCTCTGGCGTCAGTCACTGGTTTTAATGCCATTGTCCTCTAACGTTGTTATGCCATCGTCGTCACTGCATAGTACTCATACAGTCGTCATCATGTATTCGTTGTCATAACTACGTCGAGAAGCAGTCTCGGTCCCTCTATCGTCGTCACACAGTGGTTGTTCTTACATCGTCGCGCCGTCATCTTCACGCTGTCGATTTGCCATCGTGGTCACTTCATTAACCTCGTCGCATTGTCGTTTGCCGTCGGCGTCATAGTCGTTACATGGCTCGAATGCTAATCGCATTCCCGTCGACAGCTATCGGGACATGAGTACTAGCGTATATATATTTTTTAAGTTTCAGACTTTTGTAATTTTGTATGACTTTTTGATTATTTGTATGATTTTGATTATTCTCCAACCATATCACTTGTTTTCTTGGCACAACCTGTTGCCCTCTTTTATTTGCGTTCGAATCTTGGGCAATCCGCCACAATGGGTATGAGCCATAAACCGAGGGCAAATAATTTTCCGAAACAATTTTTCCTTCTAAAGCAAGCGCTGCCGTTGAGCGCTAAATTTAAGTAAGCTGAAGAGGCTTCGAAAAACTATGATTGACCCTTCTTTCATAGGAATATGTAGAACACGAAAGTGAAACATGGCTTCACAGAAGCTGTTACATGTGTGCTTCGTGAACTCACGGTCCGCCGTAGCGAAAGGCGCACGACTTGCGAGTCGGCGACCGTGTTGCAGGTTTGCTCGCCGCGCAGCGACCTGTTGGCGAGTGCCGTTCTGCTACCGAGTGGCTTCGGCGAAGGTGCGAGCATTCCGATCCGGCTCCGCATTGGCTAGGGGAGCCAGCCGAGCCATGGTCGAACTGCCATACGCACAGTTACAGGAATGCGAGTCGTACGCACCGTGGGCCGCGAACGCTCTAAGGCATTCTGCTTCACCCTTGAGTTGCTCTCGCCAAAGCAAAGCGAGATTCGCCCGGTGATGTCGTTGCCTTTCGGCGCCGCTTATCACAGCAGTTGTCTTAGGTGGTGCCATCGCAGCGAAGCAGTGGACCATGCACTGCTGATGCACGTTGAAGCCGTAATCTATAGGCGACGAGGCGCCGTAGGCCAATCCGACGCGAAAGCCAAACCAGAGAACACCTATATGGCCAAACCATGCATGTGCGGTAACTGCCTACATGGGGCCACATACACTGGCGTTGCAATCGTTCAGCCACCATGGGAATGATGGGAAGTACATGGACTTGCCTGATCTTCGTCGTGTGGATTTAGGCGTTGTTGTGACTTTGTTTATTGCGCTTCATATGCTTTCATTGTCGTAAATTTTCGAGAAATGTATACTTTTCGAAGTGCAGAAGACGCTGCGATTACGCACAATCGCTACTAACTACAACGGTACATCTTGGCGGAACATCTTGGCGAAACGCGCCAAGCGTCTCAATGCACTGGCTTGCCCGTAATAAATATATAAGGGCGTTCGATGTCGCGTGTCGAGGTGTTTGTCCGTGGCGTTATGGTTTCAACATCGGGCGTCTCTTCCAATCTTCCTGTATTCTCATCCTGCCTTCGGACAATATTAATATTGTGTTTATTGTATTATTATTTATTGTATTATTATTGTGGAAAACTATGCACGAGGCTATTCTTGATTGTTTATTGTATGGCTACACCACGTTGGACCCTCCGCAGTGCTGTGACTACCGAAGCGCTCCATCCATGTCAGCGCTCGTTAGTGTCGCAACACAATGCTGCGCTTCATCGCTCCTAGATGGCGGATATCACATCCGTTACATCCGCTGCCGGAAAGCAGTAATGCAACCCGGGATAAAACACTTTCATGTTAAAAACACTGCTTTTTTTAAGGAGGCGAAATAAATTTATGGACTTCGTACTAAACAAACAGACACAAGATAACGACATGGGTTACGAAGTCGGCTTTCGCCAATGTTTAGCATGCGGCTTTTTTTCTCACTTGTTTTCTAATGCCTATTCCCAAAAGAGCCTAGCTTTCTCCCTGCTTTGCCACAAACCGTTTTTGAGTCTTTGCTTAGCTTATAGGCACCGTGCATTGCATCTATGCGCCACTACAAGTGAAGCTTTGGGACGGGCAGTGTCAAAACCAGCGAAACTAGAGAGACGCTGTATTCGCCGTGATACTTTCGATCGCTTATCACGAAAGAAGACTGTCCGAGTCGTGAAAATATCAAAGTGCGCATGCTCTGCATATGATAGCACGCGTTCGCAATCGATATGAGCAGCGGGAACAATTGTGAGCTTGATATCGTCAAAGCGCAGGGCATACCTCTCATACGAGCGACGATAAGGAAGCCGTTGTCGTTCGGAATGGCGTGTCATTTTCATCGCCTTTCTAGCGGCCGGATTCGGTAATACTGGGGTGAAACATGAAATGTCGTAGCGCCATCTGAACAGTGAAGGGTGCCCATAGCAGTGAACAGCCGTTCACTGCTGATCGAGGACACCGCAAAACATAGGTCAACACAGCATCATGCGTGGAGATATGCTGTCGAACGACCAGCTTTGTTTGGCCGTGCCGCCGTCAAGATTGAGTTTGGCGCTTTTCTGCAAGTCCACATATGGCGCTTAACATTATGAATATCAGTATTGCGAGTGGGCAGGAAGTGCAGCAAAATGGTGCTTTAGGAAATTTTGTGAAGTTAGTGTTCCGGATAAAAATAAAATGGTAGTCTATACCTTTCATGTTCTGTGCTTCCACAAGCATCCAACGTTACCAAGTCGGATATGTTATCGAACCTTTTATAGGACAGTTGCACGCAGTGGTAGGGGGTTATAAATCTAGTGTCCGCCTTGGCGCTTCTCTGAAAGAGCCAGTAGTCCCCAGCGTTGAAAAGTAGCTGTAAGAAAGAATGGAGCTGCCTTCAGAAATAAAATAATCTTGCTTATTTGTTGCCGACTTCAACGCTACTGTGACATTGTAGTGATGGTGAACAAACACAGTGGCCCAATGCAAGTGGCAAAATTAACTGTATATTGGGCGAACCTATGCTCGGGAAAACATCGTCGCACACTGGCCGATCATCACAATCTGATCGGCAAGTCGAGGGCGTCTGCTTTTACACATGACTTGTCGAAGGTTGCACCGCAATTGCTGGTGCCCACGTGCCTTCCAGAAAACACAGCGCTATTCGGGTCGCGCATACATTCTGATTACACAATGCTCGGCGAAAAACAGCCAACAAGTAGAAGGCGCGATGACATGCGAGCAACTTACGATACTGAAAGGCGCGTCCTGTTCTGAGCAAAAACTTTTAACGTTTGATGGCTGGTGAAATGCGGCCACCCGGAAAAAATTCACAGCATATCCACGGGGTGAATGATGATGAGTGGGCGAAGCTCCGGAGGGAATCATCGGATCTCCCGCTTAAGGGGACGCTAGCACAAACGCGTTAGAAACGTGCAGTGCACTCTAGTAAGGGGGAGCGGCCACAGCGTCTTACGCAGCCATTTACACATGCCGGAACGTGCACCGCGTTTGCCGACGCCATCACATGACTGCCGAGAGAGTATACCTCCCGTATTCATAAACGCTCCTCAACTTGAACTTAACTTGCCACCGCTTTGGGCAGCGCGTTCGAAACGCGTTGAAGGTAAGGCGGAGAGGCCACAGCGTCTTACACCAGCTTCTTACACGGGCCATAACGCGCTAGCACAAACGCGTTAGAAACACGCTAGAAACGCGGCCTTTCGTTAATGTTGGGTATTTATTGCCATCGTGGTGCGTGTGTCCATGTCCGCTTCGTGGCGTAGTGTAGAGGAGGTTAAGGAGGCGATTGATCGTTTAAATAATGGCAAGTCACCGGGGCCGGATGGCTTAGGCGCTGCATTGTACAAGGCGTTTAAGGGGGTTATCGCACCAGTTTTGACTGAAGTATACAACGAGGCTTATGAGAAAAAACATCTTCCGCCGTCCTTTCTCTCAGCACACACGGTCTTAATACAAAAAACTGAAGATCCAATCAAATTGCGTGATGTTACATCGTATAGACCCATCAGTCTGACAAACATAGATTATAAAATATTAATGAAAGTATTGGCTAACAGGTTGCAGACAGTAATGAAAGATTTAGTCGGTCCGCACCAAACGTGTGGAATGAAAGGAAGGACAATTATGACAAACATACACATAGCACGATCAATCCTTGAATGCTGTGACGCAATGCAACGCAGTGTCGCCATGCTGCAGGTTGACCTTGAGAAGGCATTCGACCGCGTACCGCATGACTTGCTTCTATCTATACTTGATTATGTGAATGTAGGCAATGTGATCAGCGAAGGTGTGCGGATGGCTTACGCCGGATGTACAACGAGGCTGATAATAAACAAATCAGTAGGAGAGCGCATACCGGTACAGCGCTCAGTAAGACAAGGGTGCCCGTTATCACCGCTTCTCTTTTGTATATATATTGAACCTTTTTGTCTAAGCGTAATTAGGAACGAAGCGATACGAGGATTCAACTTATATAAAGCCGAGGTCAGCCTTCTTGCTTACGCTGATGACATTGCAGTTTTCTGTGTTGATCATGAAAGTGTAATGCACACTGTCAATGCTGTAAAAAGTTTTTGTCAGGCAAGTGGTAGTGCTGTAAACTGGGACAAATGCCTTGGGTTTTGGCATGGGGAATGGGACGTTGCTCCCAGGGTGTTTATGAACATTAAATGGCAAGAAACACCCACAAAATACTTGGGTGTGCCCCTGCAGTACTACTGTGACAGCGAGCCTTATTGGAAAAAACAAACAGAAGTGTTGCGTGAAAAAGCAGAGAAATGGAAAGGCTGGGATAAGTCCATTTTCGCACGGGCCACGACTTGCAACATATTTCTCGTAAGCAAGCTATGGTATGTAATGCAGGTCTTACATTACAGCAGGTTAAATGTACAAAAATGCACAGAGTGTTCGCGGTCTTTATTTGGAGCTCTGTATGGGAAAAAACGAGCCGTACAAATCTGTTTAAAAGAGTGCGTGATGGTGGGCTTGGTTTAGTACATCTGTATGTAAGACAACTTGTGAGTCGATATGTTTTTCTCCGAGATGTAGATGACACGTTTCTCAGAACTATGATTCAACTAAGGCTGGGTAAAGTGCTACCGGAATTTGTTGTGTCTTTGGTGTGTGAGCAAGGACCAGTACGGGGATATTTGAAAGAAGTAGTTACATCTTTTCGTTTCTTATCGGCACGCTTTTCTTTGCAATACTTGACCGAGGTGTCACGTAAGAAACTGTATAAAGACCTCGTTGATGTGTTATTTCCAGTGCCATTGTACCGTGAATTATACTGTGTAGGCCCAGGAAAAGATGTCTTGAAACGCGTTAAAAGAATGCTTGTTGCGCCAGGGGTTTAAACCTTTTTTTTAAGCTGCACACGGGAACCTTACCCGTTAAAGTATGGTTAGAAGACAGGGGTTTATTCGTTCCATGGGGTACTAACTGTTTATTATGCAAAAAACCAGAGACCATTGAACACGTGTTTTTAGATTGCTGGAGTGGGGTGTTCTTCTGAGACATCTTACAGAGAACTCTGAAAAAAGAGTTGCCATTAAATCCGCACGGAATCCGTTATCTCTCGGTTGAAAACGATGATGGCGTGCCTTTTGATCTTGTCATGCTCCTGGGCCTGCACAGCATATGGCGAACGCGGACGGCTGCACACAATGCAGATATTGATGTGCGACCCGTCCGCGAACATTTTTGCGAATCTGTGTCCCATTTGTCGAAGTGCAGAAGGTGCAGACGTTTGTACCGGATTGGGTTCCTAGATTGGAACTTTTGTTGCATATGCCGAAATACTGATTACATGTAGTCAGCAAACAGCTGACGGTTCACCGATATAAGATCCTGTTAGTATGTTCTTCTGCGCTCGTCAGATCTGTGACATACGAGGCAATAAA
>NC_051155.1:42474666-42499242 GCF_013339745.2 Dermacentor silvarum | reverse complement strand
TATCTCTACTTCTTGCATGAGCAAAGTAGCGGAACATGCAGTGCATAACAGGATATCGAGACATATCGAGCGGAATGAGCTATTCCCGTACAATATGGTGGGTTTCAGGCCCTCGCTTTCCACGCAGGATGTCATGCTCCTGCTCAAAACGCAGATCATAGACTCTCAAAACAAAGATGTAAAAGGGGTACTCGCACTAGATCTCTCCAAGGCCTTCGACACAATTAGACATGACTACATCCTTAAGGAGATATCGGCCTTGAACTTAGGAGTTAAATTCTTCTCCTTCGTTGAATCTTTCCTTGAGAGCAGGACGGCGGTCATAAAGTTGAGGCAATCAGTGTCGGAGTCTTTCACACTCGGAAGAAGGGGCACACCCCAAGGGGCAGTTATCTCACCACTTCTGTTTAACATAGCAATGCGCAAATTGTCGGAAAGCCTTGCAACAATTGCTAATGTTGGTCATGCATTATATGCTGACGACATTAACGTCGTTATATGCTGACGACATTAACGTTGCCTCCGGTCCCGGAGGATCGGAGGCGACGGTCGAACAAGCTCTACAGGAGGCTCTAGACGTTACAGAGTCTTTCCTGGACGGTACGGGACTTGCACTATCGCCTGGAAAGTCGGAACTCCTGCTGTACAGACGGGCTAGACGAGGTGCTAGGGGCCTCACCCCACTCGATCAGGTGCCCATTAGCGTTCGTACCAGGGATGGGTATACCATCCCTAGAGTAGACTCTATCAAAATTCTAGGGCTTTTATTAGACTCGAAGGGCTGCAACGCAAAGTCTATAGCTCATCTCACCACGAAAACAGAGAACATTCTCAGATTAATTATGAGAGTGTCCAACAAGAAAGGCGGCATAGGCGAGGATATACTCCTTAGGGCTCACCATGCTTTGCTCATGAGCCATGTCATTTACATAGTCGCGGCCCTCAATTGGACAAAAACAGAGAAAGATAAATTAGATACGCTCATGCGCAAAAGTGTCAAAAAGGTGCTTGGTATTCCAATCACGGCTAGCACAGAGAAACTCATGAAGTTGGGAGTACACAACACCACTTCGGAGTTAATTGAAGCGCAAAGATCAGCACAAATTATTAGATTATCGAACTCCAAAGCAGGCAGAAGACTGTTGGATGCGGCAGGCCTCCGTCCTAGTTTTAATCAGGGAGAAACCACGCAACTTGATAATCAAACAATGAATTCCTTTATTGTAGACCCTTTTCCACGAAACGTCCACCCACGACACAATAAAGGTCGAAGATTGGCAAGAGCTAGGGCTTTCCTAAAGAACTTATCCGGAACGGAGACCTTTGTTGACGCGGCGCGACACACGAGCTCCGACAAGTTTTCCGTAGCTATAGTCAATGACAGGGGAGATCTCCTCTCGGCAGCTTCGCTAAAGACCTCATTGGTCGACGTGGCGGAGCAGGCTGCTATAGCTCTCGCATTACTTGATACAACACGCACTACAGTTTACACGGACTCCCGAGCGCCAATTAGAGCGTTCGCATCGGGATTGATAGCCAAACAGGCAGCCAGGATTCTCGACGGCACACCCCCCTCAGACACTATTCATCACATAGTCTGGTTCCCAGCAAACATGGGATCAGACGTATTACCGGGTCACCTGAACCCCAATGAGATAGCCCACGACCGTGCGCGAGGTTTCATATGCCGTGACGGGATGGTGTCTCGGGTGAGTTCGGGAGAGCTCTTCCACAGTGATCCTCTAGTTACTTTTCAAGAAATCACATCACATTACAGAGGGGATAGGCAGAGTTTTCCCTCCCCCCATAATAAGCTCAACAGATCACAATCTAGCACGCTCCGCATGCTCCAGACGGGGTCCTACCCCTCTAGGGGCTTTCTGAACAAACTTCACCCCGACATCGATCCATTCTGCCCAGATTGTGGCACTGAATTTTGCTCATTAAATCACATGCTCTGGCAGTACCCTGTGTTACAGGATTTTAACCAAGAAGAAGACTGGACGAAAGCCATCACAGATCCCAGACAAGACGTCCAACTCCTGGCTGTCCAGAGGGCCCGTGAACGAGCGGAGAGGCACGGCCTCTCTGTTCCGACATGGGACTAGCCAACGGCTAGCAGGCCCGCCTGCTTAGCTTCTCAGGACCTAAATAAAGTGTTTACTACTACTACTACTACTCATTTCACTGATGCTTACGTGTCGCTGTGCTTCTCATGCCCGCAGCCTCGTCCGCAGCCTCGACGACGACCTCCTTGGCGGCATTGGGAACGTGAGCCTGCTGGAAAGTATCATACGCGTGTCCCTTCGCTACGTGGCTATTTGTTACAGTGGCTATGTTACAAGCTGTCGTATTACACATCTGCGGAAATATTCTGCAAATATTGAGTGCTTAATAATCCCATGTATTAGGCATTTTATTTCTGTGATGATCAATTAATCGCAGGCCACTGAGGCTCTAGTTGATTAACCTACCTGCTTTTCCATTCTCTCCTACGCGATTTTCCTGTTCACCAGCAGTGTCGCGTTCCGCTAAAGGTACCACTTACAGATAAAAGTCGGTACCGTTCAGGAACCCATGATATTAAGCCGGCAGTGTGCTTACATCTTGGTAGGGGAGGTCGGTGACGCCACCGACGCGGACCATCAGCTGGAGCACTCGTCCCCGGAAGGCGGGTGTGCGACCCCATCCAGTGCTTCTGAAAATACACACCAATGTCGAAGGATAAATCGCTCAGACCATTCGACGGTCACTCACCTTTGCTCTTGGGCAATAGCGGTAACGTCGCGGCGGGCCTCGTAGACCTGCTGCTTCCTCCACCATTCCTGCCACTGGTCGAGAGTTTTCACAACGGGCCCTTCCACAGCCGTCGCCGGTCGACAAGGGTGAAGCCCGGACCCAGCTCGCTGGATCTTAAAGCCAGCTGTAGATGCTGCTCCATAAAAGCGAGCACCGTCTCCCGCTGGCCTTCGGAAACGCGCGGTTCCTTAACGCGTGCAGAAGCTGACACGTTTTCCGCCATGGGTCTCCGCACGCAACGGCTCGACTGAACCAACCGCTTCAAAAGTCGTGCCGTTTTAATTTCAGTAGTGGTGGAGACATGCATAAAAGCATTGCTTGAAACGGGGAAGTGGCTAGCGCCACCACTAAACGTTTCGCAAAACTGCGACACCACCTAGCGCCATTTCAATCCATTGACCGCAATAATTTGTTGCAGACGTTCCGCATTCCAAACTGAATCTTTGAAAAGCCACACAAACACATTTTTCTACTCAGTCATAATAGTCAAATATTTCTCAATATGTTAGAAACGCTTCTAAATATGTTATACGGTCCCCAATCATACCTCAAAAGCGTGACGCAGACTTCCACTTCGCTCACTGGCTGTTTGCTTACTCTCGTTCTCGTGAACATGGTGGACCGCCTATTTCGTGACGTAAAGAACGGACCGCCACCGTTCCATATTGAAACGCGTACAAGATCGCGTCCCAGAACTCGAATCCATGCTCGCGATGACGGCGTCGACGCGCTTCGAATGACCGCGGCCGGCCGGCCGGCTATCCGACGAGGTAGTCGTAACGTCACGCCTTCCAACTCCCACTGGTCGGGCGGTGAGGCGCGCGCTCACAAAAACGCCTGAAATAAAGCCATCGGCTCAAAAATGAGCTAGGTGACCACTTCTTTTCGGTGTTGTCACACACTGAGGATTCGTTTTCAGCATTTTCATAAAATTTTCAGATTTTTTGTCCGTATCCCTTTAAAGGGAGAGTATTGACACGTGTACTTGTTTGCGTTTCACTGGCTAACAAATGTTAAACTTTATCGCTCGGCGCAGGACGCGCCACCATGTATCGGAAGTTTTTCGAACGTTATCGATGCTTCTATCCAATGTCTGTTGCCACGTAATCTGATTGTTATGAGCGACGCGAATTGTCTAGTACTTTCTGGAGGAGACGCGGGCACCAGGGATTACTCTGGAACCTTCGATGACTCATGTTTAAAAGCCGACGCGTTTCGCCGCTGATTAGATTTCGACGATCGCCGACTGCGTTCGCCGATATCGTTGTGCTTCGAGTGCAACTTGCTTTTGTGGTCACAGGTTCGCCCAATAAAAAAGTCCGTTTCGTCATTCACAGTTTTGCGACTGTTTTCATCACCGTCAATAGTACGTAATAATATTGCGTTTTTCTTGAAATCACTTTTTTTATTTTTCGAACCTTGATGCACCTTTTCCGAAAAATTATCCGACCAATTACGCAGAAATTTTCTGAGAATATACTGAGTAAAAAACTGAGTATAATTATGAAAAAAAAACGTTTACTGGAACTTCTCTCTACGGGATGTGACATCTGAGGACAGTATTTTTTTCCTTGCGAGATGCATGTAGGAACCAACATTACAGCGCAGATTAAAACACTCATATACACTGCATAACAAAATGTTTGAGCAACACCATTTTATTTATAATGAATTTGACATTCTAAGAGAATACTTTTTCATTGTTTAAAATGGGGTGCATACAAATCAATTTTCTGTTCAACGATGTTCAGTAGCCTAGGTATTTGATGGTTAAGTCCCGACGTCCATAGTTAGTACGCGTAAATAGTGTTGATCTGATTTGATTGCGTAATGGGTATCGTGGAGGAGAAGTGGGTAGGCTGACAACATGGATATTTAGGAGTGATATATAATATAAAAACTGCATTTTCTCGGATGAATTACTGTTTCCCAAAAAAGATTGCGTATGGGTAAGTCTCGCAGCCTACCATTGTAGTTTAAAAAAAAAAACGGACCACTCGTTCTTGCAAGTTTAATAATTTCTCGTCGTATTTTGCTGTCGTTCCCCAAATCAAGGCACAATAAGTTAGCTTCGCGTAAAAAAGGGCATAATTCATTGCTTTCTTTAGCCATAGTGATATTAGATAACCACTTTTATACACATAGCCTACTACTTTACTAAGATGATACCTCAGCTTGTGGACATGATTGTCCGAGGCGAAGTTCTCCTGAAACCACATCACCAAAAACTTTTGCGTTTTTACTTGGGCTAGCCTCTCTGCTTGGAATAGAACATTTATATTACCAGAGAGTTGCTCATTTCGCGGTACATATTATATACTCAGTTTGTTGACATTAATTTGAAGTTTGTTTATGTACAGTCATTTATATAATAAACTCAAGAAATCATTCATTCCTTTTTCTATGCATTGCTGGGAAGAACTTCAAATAAAAAGGTTAATATTATCCGCGTACCTGACGATAATAGGTGAGGAAGAAATTCTTGGAAGGTCATTAATATAAAGGTTCAATAATACAGGACAAAGTATGGGTCCCTGTGCTACGCCAGTCTGTATTATAAAAAGTAAGAAAGTCGCCTGATTAAATGAAACAAACTGATAACGTCTGATAACGATCCGTTAAGTAACTCCTCCTCTGATCTGTTGCCGTACTACGTATACCGTAGTCACAAAGTTTCGACAGAAGTATAACATGATTTACACTGCCTTGCGCAAGTCCAGAAATAAACATACCATGCATAAAGAACCCCATGTGGTCAAAATGAATCCGGAGCCCTCCACTACAGCGTGCCTCATAATCAGAATTTGTTTTGGGCACGTAAGACCCCAGAAAGAAGATGAAGAAAGTTTTTTAATATTTTGCAGTATGTGATGTTTTATATTTAGGAGCGCATCCTCATATTATTTTTAACGCACATTGTGCCGTACTAAAGTAGGTGCAAGCAGCCGAATGATTTATTGAAGTTAGCAAAGCTGCTTTTATGGGCGAAGAACCTTAGGGCTGAGCCTATTCCCCCCCTCGTCGTCCGTAGCTATGGTTTGCATGGAGTCCGCTAGGGGCACTGCGGTGCATAAGGGCTATACAAGCGCTCGTTCCCGACACGCGCTCTCTTTCTCCCTTCAGCCATGGATGATAACGGTCGCTTCTGATAATGGTGCGCCCGCTATGGATGAAAAGGTGAGAGTGGCGGCTCAACTGCAAGCGGAGTCGAGGGCTCGCAAAGCTGCTGCAGCACGGCGACGCAGGCAACAAGCAGACCCGGAGTCTAGGGCGCGGGAAGCTGCAGCAAAATAGCAACGCCGGCAAGAGGACCCGGAACTGAGGGCTCGCAAAGCTGCAGCAGCACGGCAACGCTGGCATGCGGACCCGGAGTTGAGGGCTCGCAAAGTTGCAGCAGTACGGCAACGCCGGCAAGCGGAGCAGGAGCTGAGGGCTCGCGCAGCTCGCGCTTGAACCGAGCATCGGCGCCACCAACGTCAAGTTGAGAACGCTTCCGGCGTTTTGCCGCCGCTTCCCGCGCTCTCGCCGCCTCTGGGCCGGCTTGCCGGCGTCGCCGTGCTGCTGCACTGATCACAAGGCAGTCTTAATGAAGGGGAAACGAAGTCCGCCCCTCAATACCATATACGACCAATAAAACAACATTGTATATACTGTACACATGTGTTGTCACTCATTTGCATGTTCGAGTGGGCAATGTACGGGGGATTCACGGTTACCCGAATGATCCCCCGGTGCTTCGCCCACTCATCATCATTCACGTCGTGTATATGCGGTGTTTTTTTTCTGTGCGAATTAGCCGGAGCATGCGCACTTCGTGGTGCCATGAGTGGGCTTGCGATGACGCGATACGGCAGTACCGAGTTCAAATCCTGGTTCCCCCGCAAACCCACCGTTTTTTTTTTTTTCTTATGGGGAGAGATGTTCCCTGGCCCGGTGCTCGACTGTCGTGGGGTTTCACGACTCGAATAGGGGCCCAATATATATTTCACAGGTTGTCACTGGGCGCCTCTTGTTCAACCACAGGCGGCCTTGTTGAAGCATATCCGCCGGTGCTGTGGGAGGCAAATGCTGCCGCCGGGTACCTACCGGTAGAATAGGTAGATGCACGCTCCAGGCCTGGTGCTCGGCCATTATGGGATCTCAGCGCGTGGAAAGGTAGTGTTTGTCTCCAACTCCAAGGCGTCCCCACCTCAATAAGTGCATGTGGCCGCCACATGGGAAATAGTGGCTATGGGAGCACCCCATACCTTTTCTTTTATAACAGCGGAGCTGTTTATGCCGACCGTTAGTGCGTAGGTCGTGCACAGAAAATGTGGGCAGATCCTGGAGGTAGTCAAGAAAGGGTCCAAGCGCAAAAACACATATCCTTGTGAACTAGCGAAGCTGAGCTTGGCTAAGTCCAGCTGAGCATGTTTGGGAATATTTAAGCTGACAGTCATCGGTAGGCGATCGATAGTCAATCATTAGCTAATCGATAATCTATCAATAATAAACAAATTCTGGAAAATGCTGAGGGCGACTTGATAGCGCTTTGCCTAGCTAAATTACGTAGCCAATACATTGCGATAGCCAATCAATAGCTCATCGATCAGTAATCAATAAACTCTGTAAAATGCTCGGGATCACTTGGTAGTGCTTAGCCTCGCCCAAATAGTGACCAATACACTCTGACAGCCAATCAATAGCTAATCGATCAATAATCCATAAATGGCATGCTCAAGACGGTTTCGACAAGAATTTAGGGCGCAGGCTCCTTTCCCAACCGTATAACCCCTAAAGGAAGCCGAACGCCAGGCCCGGGTACACTTGTGCACATTTGAACCAGTTGGTACCCGGCGGTGGTCGGAATCGAACCCACCACCTCCCGCAGGCATTTTATGCCTGAAGCACCTCTTGTGCGTCATTGCAGGGATGAAGACCGAGTACTAACCATCATTCATGCGGAAATACCTTCCACCCACGCGAAGGGGTGAGGTAGGCTATTGTATATCGGCGCCTGGCGGGCAAGCAAAGGCGAGTCTGATTAAGTGGCGCCGCCAGTGACTGGGAGCTGGTGACGCAGTCGGCCTCACTGGCAGTCCATCGCCAAGCGTTCTAGAGATGCAATAAAGGAGTTTAAGATACTAGCGACGACAACTGGACCAATACTGGCCCCACTCCAGATAGAAGTAAACGCACAGGCGGAGTCCTCTGTAATAAGCGGAGCGACATTCACTCGACCCTGGCCTGACGACGCAATGGTATACTAAGAGAACGCAATCTCGCTCAGTGGACATGGTCAGGAGAAGGTTTACATACTCTAGGCTTTGCGCTCGTAAATGTTTTTTGAACAATAATGAAGCACAATTACCATTGCTCGTGGCACGCGGAGCTAGAGCCAGTTTGTTGCGGAGAAACTGGTTCGAAAAACTGGGAATTACGCTGCATGGGCGGAACAAACCACTGAGGTAACAAACCACGCTATATTAACGAGTTCTCTGCTGTATGTGATGAAGCTTTCAGGGGGAAGTCAGGTAGTCAGAAGGGTCGAACCTGTACGTGTAGAGCTCACAGAAAACGTGACGGAAAAGCTTCTGAAGTATCTTCAAGTGCCATTTGCACTGCGCCGAGAACTCGACAAACTCCACGCTCAAGGTATAATAAGCCAGTCTCTGCTTCTGGCTTGGCGGCGCCTGTGCTGGTTGTTAAGCATCGATGCGGACGGATCACTAAGCGCGATGCTGCGCGCGTGTTAGAACCTGCAATCAGCCTCGTAGATCAGATTTGTATTTCCGAAATTTAGTTTCAATTATGTGACTTTATTGCAGCATTCTCACTGTATTTCTAAGCTGTGGTTTAGCAGCAATGAGTGGTTTCGAAACATATGAGGATCCGCACATCGTGGGTAGTGTTCGACTACGCAATAAGTGGTGCTGTTCACATTGACAGGCAATCACATTATTTCTTGATACATTGCGCGTCTACCTCATTTGTTGAGTGGGATTTACGCCCACGAATAAAATAGATTTGGTTAGTTATAATAGCAAGCCGTACAGTACGAAGCACACTTGTCAAGTGGTAGAGTGCATGTATGTGAACTGCACGAGCGTCCGTAGCAGTTCTAGAAACGGGGTTGTAGATCTGTTTGTTCTATGTAGCGCCTGATCCAAGCATGCGGCATTACCATGCCAGGTCTTATGATGGAGTTAGCACGTTTTAATTTTCTTTTTTTACTAGGAAAAGACGAGAACGAGAACCAATGTTTTTCGGTCTTGTTCGTCCCGTACTCAACGGCGCACTCGCCCGTCATACGGAAATGGTGTCCTCACAAATAGCCGGCGGATCCTTTTTATGCGATCCGTTTCGGATATTATTCCTGCTTTACAGGGCGAAGACCCAATGCCAAAGCACAAAGCTGATATGTATCATGCTTTTTTACCAACCGTGGTGATCACTGTGTTGAGTAACGCCATCGGCCTCACACAGGAGGCTAGCCTAGACACAGCATAGTGATTTCAAGTTTAATAGACTTCGAATGAGTGAGAAAGATACCGGTGGCTGACGCAAATATTTTGTTACGATTGGCGCTTACATGTTTCGACGTTGCATTGGGTTGGCCGTACATAAGCATGCACTTTTATGTTTTAGCTCCGACGCCAAACGATCAGATAGTCACATAACTAATTCACGCTGGCAATCCCCAGGCGCTGGTTCTCTCTGTCGATTGAAAACAGGTTCAACCATAATAGTTCACAATACGTACACACAATGCGGCTGATGAAGCACTTCGCTTGTCGGCGCAGCCGAGAGACGATTTGAGTATATTGTAGTTACGGCTTCACCGGAAGGCTACAGCGGTGGCTCCCCAACGACTCTGTAGGAACTGAAATCACATACATTTGACGGAGAAGCAGCTAAAACATTTCGAAATCGTTCTGCGGGGCACGCGACTTCAACACATTGAACCAGCGTCGCGCCAACTCGCACAAGCGAGAGAGGAGGAAAGGCTCGCCGCGCGCTTTTTGCTCCTCGCCCCATGAGAAGGTACCTAACAGTGAACAACAGTAGGGGGACAGCACAAATCAAGTGTGAAAGCAGCAGTTATGCGTGTAGCT
This sequence comes from Dermacentor silvarum, assembly GCF_013339745.2. Lineage (NCBI taxonomy): Eukaryota > Metazoa > Arthropoda > Arachnida > Ixodida > Ixodidae > Dermacentor > Dermacentor silvarum. The sequence continues at coordinate 42,489,349 of NC_051155.1, read as the reverse complement.
AAGCAACAATAAAAGGGAGAAAAAAATCCCACAGTTTGTTAGTCTGCATGGAACACCTCGCGGAGATGGACGCCGACGACTTCAGGTCATTCGTAGTGCCGTTGTGACTGCTTAACTCTGGGTGTGACTGCGTATTCAACTGCGCGTAGATGACAGAGTAGCTTGTAGGGTTCCAAAAGAAACCCCACGTTAGTTTTACTGGGATTAGACTTCTTAGAATACTTCAAACACTTTCCGGTATCTGTGTCGGGGTTGAAAAGTTTAGCTTTCACGCCAACTAGAGCCACTGGGTATGTCCCAAATTGAGCCACTAGGTATATGCCAGTGGGCATGCCCCAGTTGGTATGTACCATAGGGTAACACTGGGTATGTGCAGATCTTCGATGAACCTGTTTGACGCTAGCTTCGGTCACTGCGAATGCACCACTGCCTATATACTTCATTTCATGAAAGGAAAAAAATAAATGGTATCCTCCACTACGATGCACGAAGCTACAAAGGAAACCGACACGGGGTTTCTCAGAAACAAAGCTTCGTAGCAGAAGAAAAATATTAGCGTAGCTCGCACTGCAGGCGCAATGCTAAAGAGACAGCGGTGCTGATCGGCACCTAGCACCTAGCTAGTCCTGGATTTTGGGCCAGGCTAAGCACTACCGTGTACTAAACGTGTACAATCCCTGCATTTTACCGGTGCTAACATATGGGGCAGAAACTTGGAGGTTAACAAAGAAGCTCGAGAACAAGCTAAGGACCGTACAAAGAGCGATTGAATGAAAAATGTTAGGCCTAACGTTAGGAGACAGGAAGAGAGTGGTGTGGATCAGAGAACAAACGCGGATAGCAGATATTCTAGTTGACATTAAGAGGAATAAATTGAGCTGGGCTGGCCATGTAATGCGTACGATGGATAACCAGTGGACCATTAGAGTTACAGAATGGATACCAAGAGAAGGGAAGCGCCGTCAAGAACGGCAGAAAACTAGGTGGAGTGATGAAGTTAGGAAGTTTGCAGGCGCAAGTTGGAATCAGCTAGCGCAAGAAAGGGTAATTGGAGATCACAGAGAAAGGCCTTCGTCCTGCAGACGACAAAAATATCGGCTGATTATGATGACGATGAGGCACCACCAAGTCATCCCCATCATATTCCGGAATTTATTGATTATTGATCGATTTTCTATTAGCAATTGATTGGCTATCGCAAGGCATTGGCCACGTATTTGGGCTAGGCTAACCACTACAAAGTCATACCCAGTATTTCCCGGAATTTATTGATTGATTGATTATCGATTAGCTATTGACTGGCTATCAATTGCCTATCGATTACTGACTAAGCTTTAGTAGTCCCGACGATGCTTATAGTTCGACTTATACCCCTGACACACGGGCACTCTAAAGTCCTTTAGGTAAGGGGACATCTACCGGAAAGGCGTTCAAGCGCAGTGACACACGACAAAGGAGTATCTCCCTCCCGGCAGGAAGGAAGAAGAAGAAGAAGAGCCGAGCGGAGTAGACGTGCTTCGCATGGGCTCTGTCGACTTTCCTTATTCTTTTAAGAAATTCACATCGGAGGACCGAAGTGTATGTCGGAAGGCATTCGTGAAGTCATCCGGAACCACCATGAGAAGTTTGGAGACCGTGAGTGCATATTATTTTGAGCTTTTGGACTTTGAAGTTCTCCGGGGCGGCGCTGCCGTGTTACGCCTGACGCCGCCGTACGTGGCAGCGCGGATGTAGGCGAGGCGTTGCGCGACCTTTGCCGCCGCTGGCTCACTTGCTAAGGATTCTCGACGCTCACTATGGCGCACATCGCTGGATCCCAGCCGATCGCTTCTACTTCTACCTGCGGGAGTGGAGGTGGTGCTGTCATTACAGCCCCACCCGACCCCGGTGTTATTGTCCAAGCTACCGCCGGGCCTTCGCCGCAAGAAACCACAGCCATGGACTTCCAAGACATCTCGGAAGATCGCCATGACCACTCTGCCATTATGGACGAGGACCTTTCGCCAGGCACGCCATCGGAGTGTCCTTATTCCAATTGGTCTTTACGCCTCAAGCGAAGAACGAAGAAGAAGCTCGCCAGAGGCGAGCAAGTACGCGTGGCAGGCAGGGTGATCTCTCCAGTATCACCCTCCTCAACCACCGCGTTATCATCAACATCCTGCGCAGTTGCAAGCGCTGGGGCATCAAAGAAGCCTTTTTTTAGGAGCCGACGACTCCCCCCCCCCCCTGCCACGTAGCAACTTCAAAATCATCATCCGGCCCAAGAAAGGCCTTCAGGTGAAGAGCTTCACCAACCACCAAATCTCGAAAGCCCTCTCGGCCGCCTGCGGAGGAAAAGTTGACAATTCGCATTTCCTCGTGCGCTTGAGACCCGGTTCCAACATAATCATTGTTAGTACCCCAGATCAGGAGGTCGCGGATATTGCGCGCAACATCACGCGGATTGTGTTGCGCGGCAACCTTTACGAAGTCAACTCTTACGTTGCGGCACCGGACGGAGTGGCCCGGGGCGTCATTCATGGAATCGACCCGGATACCCCGCCCGAGGAGCTTGTGACCCACCTAAGGGTGAGGACCCAAGGCGTGGAAATCATGCAAGCCCGCATGCTGGGAAAGACCAAGACGGCCGTGATCACGTTCAGCTCTCACGTAGTTCCACGATACGTCTACTACTACGGAGGGGAGACCGAGTGCCACCCCTACAAGCCCACAAGACCAATCTGCTACGTGTGCCAGCGCATGGGACACCGATCGGACGTTTGTCCTACCCCGAACATCAAGATATGCCTCGCTTGCGGGACGCACGATCCCACGTACGACCACAAGTGCTCGCTCAAGTGCGCCGTCTGCGGCGAAGCCCATGCCACGGGGTCTCGCGAGTGCAAGCAAAGGCTCAAAAACAACAGCACTACCACCTAAAAGCATCCTCCGCCCGGAAGGTGGACAGAAGACGACGACACTGATGGAGGAAGGCCAAGGCAAAGCCGCCTGCGGTGGTTCAGCTCGGAGTCCTCGGCGAGCCGTTCGAGGTCTCGGGCCCAGTCTAGGTCAAGGTCCCGGTCCAGGTCCTGATCCCAGTCCAGGTCCAGGTCCCGATTCCGCTCGGAGTGGCCAAAGCCAGGAGAGAAGCAAGGGCAGCGGCCGCCTTCTACCTCGTCATGCACGTCTAAGCAGAAAAACCACTCAGGCAAGAAGAAACAAGCCAACAACAAGATGAGCCGCAATCAGTCTAGTTCCTCCTCCGCTCAAAATACCAGTGACAATAGTAAATGCTCCCCAGAATGTACGCGCATGAGGGAAGAAAATAAAAAAACTCAAAGCTCAGGTTAACGACCTAAATCAACGCATGCAACGCTTAGAAGCGATGCTAAGCAAAAGAAACAACAACACAGGCAGGGCCACAAAGCGCAACGATAGGCTACCAGCCCGCCATCTCCAGTCCTCCCCACTCAAGAACCACCACGCCTTCCTCGCTCCCTGGTGCTGTCTCGGCAGCAGCAGGCCAGTCAAGTGTAGTCACCATCGAAAGCATTTATGCTACGATGCGACAGATGCTATACCAGATGGGCGAATTAAACAATAAAGTCAAGGAGAACACACTAAGCAGTGAAGACCTTGAAAGAAGAATACGCAAGGTTGAGTTTGGCTCGCGCAAGTGGGTTGAAGACGAGAACAACAACACACGCATCAAGGCGTACAGGCGCATAAACAATACGGGTGACTTCAGCGACGCCGACAACTGCGACGGCGGCGGCATGAACGTCAGCAATGGCTAGCACCACACGCAGCGCCCACGAACACCTCGAGATCTGGCAGTGGAATTGTCGCTCTCTTAACAAGAAGGGAAGTTCGCTCCAGCTCTTCATCCAAAGTCACCCATACCCCCCCCCCCCCCCCCCCCGATGTCATCTTCCTTCAAGAGGTCGGGAACCAGCCCATCAAGCTACGGGGTTACTACGTAATTAAACACGTGGGATCACCAAAGGTTGCGGTTTTAGTTCACAAAACGGTGACGGCCGTGGGACAACATTATCAACATCATGACATTAATAACGTGCTAGTGGAAGTCCTCCCGCAGAAGAGGGGTAGACGTAGCACTTTCATCTTTAATTTGTACAGTCCACCGAGGGCTCAAAAGGACGACTTCCGCTACATCATTTACGACAGCGCGATAGCCGCTGGCTGCAACCAGCTGGTAGTGGTGGGAGATATGAACGCTAGACAAACGGCTTGGGGCTACCAACAAGACACGTAGAACGGGAGGTCGCTCATCGATGCGGTTGACCAAATGGGCCTCGAATTGATAACCAACCTCCTCCAACCAACCCGAGTAGGCAGCAGTGTTAGTCGGGACACGTTTCCGGACCTGTCATTTGTCAAAAACGTAAGAGAATACTTATTGACGCACCTGGACGAAACACTGGGCAGCGATCAGTACATCCTCAGCATCTCGGTGACCACACCGAAACTCAAGAGAACAATTGGAGAAATTAGGATCGCGGACTGGGAGGCCTACAGGCAGTACCCCCCACCCGAAAGCGGTATAACGGACATAGCGGAATGGATGCAGCACCTCCGAGACGCCCACATCCAAACCACCAAAACCATCCAGCGCACGGTCGAGACGCCCGAAGTGTGCGCCGGTTCTTACACCTGTTGGAAGCCCGTGAGGGCCTCCTCAAACGGTGGAGGCGACAGCGGTTAAACCGGAAACTCCGTCTACGAATCGCGCATATAACAGAAGAAGCCAGAGATTACGCGACCAAGCTGACGCAGCAAAATTGGGTCCAGTTTTGCACCTCGTTCAAGGGTATCCTGAGTACAGCCAAGACGTGGGCCATCCTGCATTGCCTGATCGAGCCCGACAAGGCCAAATCGACAACCAGTCGGACGCTTCAAGAAATCGCTCACAAATTCCCCGGGAATGACCAGGATCTGATTGGCACCCTAAAAACCAGACACCTGGGTAGCGACCCCATAGGACCCTGCCTCCTAAAATACGAAGGGGAACCAAGACCAGAACGGGACGCTCAGATCACGGAGGAAGGGGTGTATGCCGCGGCACGAGCCTTACAGCGGAACACTGCTCCCGGGGCTGACAAAATCACCAATGCCATGATTAACCTGAGCCCGAAGCACATCCTGGACTTGACCGAATACCTAAACGAGGAACTCTGTAGCAAGGGCCACGTACCGAACGAGTGGAAGCACGCGGAAGTCGTGACCTTTCCCAATCCAGGCAAGAAGCCCGCGATCGAGCCCTGCGTCCCATCTCACTGACTTCGTGCCTCGGCAAGCTGTACGAGAGGGTCATCGGAGCCCGCCTCCAACACTACATAGAGGACGGTGACCTCTTCCCGCACACCATGCTTGGCTTCAGGCCGGGACTTTCTGCGCAAGATGCTTTTCTAATCCTGAGGGAAGAAGTTCTCAAGGGCATCCCGAAGGGAGGAGAACACCTCCTGCTGGCACTCGACCTGAAAGGGCCGTTCGATAACATCTCTCACGTGGTCATTCTCAAGGGACAGAACGACATCAGCTGCGGAGAGCGCACCTTTAATTCCGTGAAATCGTTCCTGACGGGCCGGACGGCAACCATCAGAATAGGCCAGACTCGATCGGATACGATCGACGTGCCGAAGAAAGGAACGCCGCAAGGGGTGAGAGTCTCCCCGATTCTCTTCAACATCGCGATGCTAGCGCTGACCAAAGAGCTGCGAAAGATCCCGGACCTAGGTTACGCCCTATACGCAGACGCCATCATGCTCTAGGACACGAAGGGCTCCCTCGCGCAAAAGGAGGCGACCCTTCAGGAGGCCGCGGCGGCCGTGGATAGATTTGCGGCAGCGAGCGAGATGCGTTGCGCACCCGAGAAGTCCGGGGTGATCCGGGTGCACGGAGGAAGAATCTACAAGTCACCCGGCCCTATCGAACTCTATCTAGAGGGCCACAAGATCACGGAAAGCAAAAAGGCTAGGATTCTGGGTTTTTGGTTCCAGTGCAACTTGAAAGCCTCCCACACCATCCAAACCCTAAGGTCCACCACCAACCAGATCTCGCGGATTATCAAACGAATAACAAGAAGCCGCAAGGGCATGCGAGAAGAGGACACGCTCCGCCTCGTCCAGGCTCTGGTGATCAGCAGAGTAACGTTTAGCATGCCGTATGACTACGACTCGCTAAACAAACGCGACCAAGAACAAGTCAATGCCATCATCAGAGGCGCGTACAAAACGGCCCTGGGTCTCTCTGTTACCAGCTCAAACGAGAAGGTAGCGGCTCTCGGGATCCACAACACCTTCGCTGAGCTGTCGGACGCCCTTATGGCTTCGCAAAAAGGCAGACTACAGAACACGGCGGCGGGCAGAGCCATCCTCCACCGGACCGGCACCACAACGGAGCTTCGTGCCCTCGATGGGCAACGATCACTCCCGCAGCAAGATCACGGCAAACCCCATACCAAAGCACATTAGTCATGAACTCCACGAAGGACGACGCAAGGCGCGGGTCGACAGACAGCGCCAACAATTCAAGGGCGACCCGTACGTAACGTACGTGGGCGTCTGCCGCGAAGAGGCCCACTGCAGGGTACGCCCTGCAGTGGGCCTCTTCGCGGCAGACGCCGTGAACGGGAGAGACAACTCCTTAACCCTCGCGGACTCCGTCAGGGCAGACCCCAGCTGCGGCTGAGACCATAGCCGCGGCGCTAGTAATAAAGCAACATGACAGGGTGGGCAGGGAAGTTCATGTCGTTACCGACTCGCAACAGGCCTGCCGCAACTTTACCAACGGACGAACACCGGTGCTGGCGGCTCAGATTCTAGGCCCGAGGCTGCAAGAATCCCATCAAATCACGTGGACGCCGGGTCACGCGGGACTGGAGGGGAACGAAAGGGCGAACGCCTTAGCTCGAGCGCTAATTAACCGAGCGGGGCAAAACCAATCGTCTCATCAATCCCTACGCTTTACCTTTGTGCCCCTGCAATCAAATTACTGCGACCGACACGAGATCCAGCGACTCAACCGCAGGATTTATCCTCCCCCTCACAAAAAGCCCAGCACTGAAGAGGCAATAGCTCTCGGACTTATCCAAACAAACACATTCCCAAACCTACACAGATACAGCAAAATATACCCACAAACATATCGCGGCATCTGCCCCTCGTGCGGCGACACACGGCCTACACTCTTTGACACCTCGTGGGGGTGCGGGGGCAAACCTCAACATTGAAAGACGCCTAACACGTCATTTGAGCGGTGGGAGGTACAGCTGACCGGCGATACCCTGGCGGGACAAGAAGCTCTCGTCCAGCAAGTACGTCGAGCAGCCATGGCCAGTGGAGTCCTGGAATGAGGACTTCACCCACTCGTCCTCAAGATCAACGATCTCGATGGTCTAAATAAATGTTTTTCTCTCTCTCTCTCTCCCTCCCGGCAAAGTTCCTTTACGGGAAAGAAGATCGGGTATCTACTTTTCAAGCGGATGGGTGTACTCTCGCATACAGCGTCCACAACTCATCAATAGAAGAAAACCCGTTACATAACTAAGGTACCCTGTAAGTGTTTGTTTCAGCTTAAAGAATGTTTGAAATTTTAGCCGTACTGCAATTTGTCGAACAGTGAAGATTTACTGTAGCTATACTCTCAAACGCCCGCAGCAGGTCGCTAGCGCCGCCATGTTAAATTCCAAACATGCGCACTATAAGCCATCAAAAATGGGAAGAAATGATTTTAGGTTGTACAATCGCTAAATGTAATCTACATGCTCAGCTTCTTGTAAATGTTCTCTCTCTCACTGCTTTATCAAGCAGCGCTTTTTTAAATACGAATGCATTTCTTAGTTGGGGCATGTCAGGCGTCTGTCGGTGTCCGCGCGCCAGCAGGTGTTATCTCTCCGCTCTCACTCCCTCTCCCATAGCAACAACTGCGGGCGCGCGCGCTTATCCTCGCCCCTAGCAACCGGAGCAGGTGCTGCGGGCGGAGTAGCGGAGAGTGAGTGGAGAGGAGGAGCGCGCTCTGGCGTGTGAGGGCGCTCGCATCGCGGGAACTTGGCGGAGCTTCTGCGTGTGTGGAGAGAGTGTAGGAGAGGGTAGGTGCAGTGCTTCGCCGCTCCTTCTCTCGTCGTTCGATCGCTCGCACGTATATATAAATGGAGTGAAGCGCGCGCCTCACTCTCGACCGTTCCCTGGCTGGGCGCCTCTCAAGGCGATGGCAGAAGTCGGTGAAGGCGAATGTCTGACGGCAACGGTACCCCTAGCAAGAAGTGTAATACAATCCAACCCGAGCATTACACCTCTCGCTGGAGGTGACGTCACTGCAGTAGCTTCAACGTCATCATCAACCGGAGGAGAAGAAGCGGAAGACAAGGCTGCGAAGAGCGCGTGATGCCGAACGCAAGCGAGCGAAGCGAGCTGCCGATACTGAACTCCGTGCTCGGGAAGCCGCTGCGAAACGCCAACGCCGAGCCGAAGATCCGGAAATGTGTGCTCGATACGCCGCTGTGAGACGTCAACGGCGAGCCGAGAACGCTGAAGTTCGTGTTCGAGACGCGGCGGAGAAACGTCAACGGCGAGCCGCCGATCCTCGAGTGAAGCGGCGTGAGGCCGAGTCCAAGCGGCAACGACGACAGGCTGATCCCGTTGCCGCCCGCGCTCTCGATCGCGCCACGCAAGCGGCGGCGAGCGCTCGGCAGTTTACTCAGCCAGACGCCCGTTTCATGCGCGACTTCGAGGACCACAGCTTTGGTCACAGCTGCAAGGTTTGCGATCGGTTGTGGTTCGACAACAATCTGAGCGTGATAGGGAACATCAAGAAGGACTCCAGTCGTTTGAACGCGCTTCGGGTTCTTTGGAACGAGTTTGGAAGAGGAGGCCCCGACGACGAGCACGGCGACACCATCATCGCCGTCTGTGACGACAACCCTCGTCTGGCGCCGTTCAAGTCATACCTGGTGTGTGCCTCGTGCCGCGAGTCTCTGGTCAACGGGCGCGTCCCTTCGATGAGCGTGAGTTTCGGTCACCTTCGAAGGTGACCACAAGGCTGTGATTATGGCCGTCAGGTACAATGACAACACAAACAGGTGCTGATGAATGTGTAAATAAATGGTTACGGTACAAATCCTCGTCTCGTAATTAATTTACGCCATTAAAATTACTACGCGGTGTACTCTCGGCGCAAGAAATGCATTCGCATTTCCTCAAGATTCCCTTCGGGCAGGTGGGGGCAATTTATTATTTATTTATTTTTTTTGGGGGGGGGGCGTTCATTTGAGGAACCACCTAAAGAAGTTTGTACGTTGCCGTGTGTCATCGGCGCAACTCCTTTCTGCAAAGGGTCCTTCGGAGTAACAAAAGGGGTTTCCTGCAAAGGACTTTACTTTTGCCCGTGTGTCAGGGGTATTAGCCAGGCTCAGCTTCGCTAGTTCACAGGGGTATGTGTGTATGCGTTTGGACCGTTTCTGCACCTCCACCAGGATCGGCCCACATTTTTGGATTCAGCAGGCACATTACGCCCGGCTTAAACAGCTACGCTGTTTTTAGGTGGGAAGCGCCTTATGAGCCTGGGCTGTCGGCGTCTCCTGTCGTCGTCGTCGTAGTCACGGTAAGCAAGCGGCTCGCGCTCGGTACGCGTTCGTGCCACTGCTCCCGCCTTCGTCGTCGTCTTACGAAGCAAGGGGCTCGTGCTCGCGCTCGGCACGCCCTCGTGCCAATGCTCCCGCGTTCGTCGTCGTCTTCCACAGCAGGCTGTGTTGCCGCTCATCATTCCAACGTAGAATTTTGTTCTTTTCTGTCGTCGTATTAGGGCGGCCACGTTTACGGTGTTATGATCCATTGCTTAAGGCAGTATCAGCCCATTATCGGTGCGTCACTGCATGCTTCGCACCTTCCCAGATTTCACGTTAGTGGAGCTGCATTTCGCTCAATGGGTCATTTGACACTTAGGCATAATATTTAATTCACCACTCAAACCGCGCTTACGACTAAACTCGTGCTAACTGTAATACCTAATAGAAACTAAAACAGTAAGAAAGGCGTCCATAATGGCCAAATTGCTGAGGGAGTTTAAGAAAACAATGATGGCTTCGCTAATACTTCATGGTAAAATACATCATCAAGCTTGTCCTAAAATAATACTACAGACGGCTTGGCCGCACGGCGAGCTTTTTTTTCTTCAGGTACAACGCTTTGTTTCTGAGCAACCCCGTGTCGGTGTCCTTTGTAGCTTCGTGCTGCATACGGGTGGATGTAAATTTTTTACCTTTCATAAACTTTCCTCCACCTTGCGGAATTGCGCACAACTATTTTGCCATACTTCTCTTCATAGTAATCATCATAATGTATAAAACATATCCCAGAGTACAAACTCATCATATGATAGATTGCTAATCAATCGCATTAACGTCGCCAATCATCTCCAAAGGATCAATGCGGCAGCAATTTTTTTCGTGAACTCCTAGTGCGTGCATCGCTGTCCAATTAGTGGAAGCGTCACAGGACATGTATTTATTGTTGTCGCGTTGTGGAAGAAGCGACGGGAGTCAATGCTTCTTTGGCTGTGAATGCGCAAGACATCGAGCTGCAGGGTTTCTGCGCGCTAAGTAGCTATCGTCGTCAATGTTCACTTAGCCTGATGTTTGGCAGCCCAGCATAGTACGTCGTTGTCGGATATCTCTGTAAACTTGGCTGAACGGCTGCTTCCGCATTGTTTGTTGCGTTTTCGTATTGACTATTTTCGTGGCGCAATTTGTTTTCGAGAAACGAGATGGTGCTTTAGGCGGGACGCCGCACGTTGCCTCAGCGAAAGCGCACGAATACGAAACCATTACCGCTTCTGCCCTGTTTGTGTGCGATCACCTGTCTGAAAAGCAACTGCGTTTTCGCTCATGCACTGTGCTCCAATCATGCTGCAAAATGTGGAGCCATGAATTGACGACATGTTCAGCAGTTGGCTGCAAATATAGTGACTGGCATATTAAGGAATGTAATGAAAAAGTGTGGCCAAGTTCGCGAACTGCTGCTGCAACTGTCCGCGCATATTTCCCGCACTGCGAGATTTACGGATTTTCTCTAGGATACAGAAATTTGATCATCCGCCAGCGTTGTATTGCTAACATTGAAACAAAGGGCTTCAGCCCCGATACTTCGGCAAGTATGAGTACCACTCGTTAAACAACGTCACATCCGGCAAAGGAGAATTGTTCTCCTTTCTCACCTTCTCTCAGCTCACGCATGCGCAGCGACCACGGAGTCCTCGGGGGCGACGTTCAGGTCAGGCTACCTCGTGACGCCGGACTGTAGATTGTGCACTTTTCACCGGCATTGCTTAAGGTGGTGGTTTCACTCCGGCGGCACGAGCCCCCCGTTTTCAGTACTTTTGGAGTAACCGTGGCGGCTCTTTTACTTAGGATATGAAGTTGTGGTATATGCCATAAAAAGCTTAATTCTTGTGGATTTCAACTATATATAATATAAGGAAATTGATTGATGTGATTTAGAAATAAATGTTAAAGAACAAGCATGAGATAGATGGTTTTTGAGAACTGTGTCTCAGTTGTGACCATATTTAGAAGAAACTACCGCACTTGCCGCATTGCGGCTTGCTTTGTAGCTTTAGGACATATTTATCTAGTTGCTAGACGTAGCAAAATAATTTAGAATTTTTATTTTTTGGATAATTTGTTTTTGAAAATTGCCAAATATCGCAATCTTGAGTTGTAAACAGCCCGGCAACTACATGCTCAAGGAAGCTAAATTTTGGATAAATTAGAGTTCAAGAAATTTCCATTTAGGACGCAAAATTTCATTGGTGTACCTTTATTAGTTTTAAACCGCAGCTTCGTAGCTCTATTACCTTGCCGCAAAAATGGGCAAAAATAAAACCAGAATTCTAAATATTGCTTAATATCGGCCGCATTATTAGGAAAACTAATAATGTTACATGAATGAAATTTTGCGTCCTAAATGTAAATTCTTTGAACTCTACTTTATCCAAAATGTAGCTTCCTTGAGCATGTAATTGACGGGCTGTTTACAACAGAAGATTGCAATATTTGGCAATTTCCAAAAGCAAATTATCCAAAAGGTAAATATTCAAAATTATTTTGCTAGGTCTAGGAACTAGATAAATATGTCCTAAAGCTACAGAGAAAACCGCAATGCAGTAAGTGCGGTAGTTTCTTCTAAATAAGGTCACAACTGAGACACAGTTCACAAAAACCATGTATCTTATGCTTGTTCTTGAACATTTATTTCTATATCACATCAATCAATTTTTTATATTGTTACGCGAAGGACGAGTCAGTAAGACTACCAACTATTTACACGTTGTATTTACAACAGCGGTTGCAGCGCTGACCGGTTAGACTCACAGCGTGAGCCCAGCTCCTTCTTTCTCTTCTTTTCTCGAGTGATGGCGCCCGCGCGCATCGTTCAAACAACCAAATACCACACGCGCGTAGCATAATCCCCCGGCGCGCAGAAGCGACGTCCCGGAGCGTCTACATGTCATCACTGGGGCGGGTGATACTGCTTCAGTCGTGTAACGTGCACGATATCACTGCACTGGGAAGCAGATGGGGCGTCAGGGGCGATCTCGTAGGTAATGGGAGTCACGGCACGAAGCACTCGGTAAGGGCCTGTGTGACGAGACAGCAGTTTTTCTGACAGGCCGACCTGACGCGACGGAGACCATAGAAGTAACAAAGAACCAGGCGAGAAGTGCACGTCTCGGTGTCGCTGGTCGTACAAACGCGGTCACGGGCAATTTCCCTTGCGTGGGCAGCGCGGGTGACGGCATCAAGTGCATATTCACTGGTGGGCGCTGCGTGAACAGGGAGGGTTGTGTCGAGGGGCAGTGCTGGTTCTCGGCCGAACAGAAGGAAAAATGGCGAATAACCGGCTGTGTCATGGCGCGAGGTATTATACGCAAAGGTGACAAACGGTAGAGCGAGGTCCCAGGCAGTGTGGTCGGACGAGACATACTTCGCGAGCATGTCTGGGAGAGTGCGATTAAGACGCTCCGTGAGGCCATTCGTTTGCGGATGGTATGACGTGGATAGCTTATGCCTCGTGGCACAGGACTGCAGGATGTCCGCGATAACTTTTCACAGGAATGTCCGGCCACGGTCTTTGAGAAGTTGTCGCGGAGCTCCATGTAATAAAATCACGTCGCGGAGAAGAAAATCGGCAACATCTGTGGCGCAGCTTGTAGGGAGCGCTCGGGTGATGGCGTAGCGCGTGGCGTAATCTGTGGCCACAGCGACCCACCTGTTCCCAGAGGTAGAAAGAAGAAAAGGACCAAGTAAATCTAAACCAACCCGAAAGAATGGTTCCGCGGGAAGCTCAATTGGTTGAAGGTACCCAGCAGGGAGCGTCGACGGTGTCTTGCGTCGCTGGCATTTCTCACACGCAGCTACGTATCTTCGAACGGAGCGAGCAAGCACTGGCCAAAAGAAGCGTCGGCGGAGCCGGTCGTAGGTACGTGACACACCGAGGTGACCGGCAGTGGGGAGGTCGTGAAGTTCGTGGAGAACAGCCGAGCGAAGGTGTTTAGGGATCACAAGGAGTAATGCTGGGCCGTCGGAGTGAACGTTATGGCGGTAGAGTACGCCATCTTGAAGTGTGAATAAGCGAAGGGAGCGGTCGGCAAGTGACGATTCCAGGCGGTCAATGATGTTACGCAAGGACGGGTCACGGCGCTGCTCGTCGGCGACATGGACCAGTGGATAAACAGAGAGAACGCAGGCGTCGGTGTCCGGTTCAGACGTAGAGGTCGGGTCTTGGACTGAGTAGCGAGAGAGGCAATCTGCGTCCTGGTGTTGGCGTCCCGACTTGTACGTCACTATGTGGGGATATTCTTGCAGTCGGAGAGCCCAACGACCGAGCCTGCCAGTAGGATCCTTGAGCGAAGAAAGCCAACACAGCGCATGATGGTCTGTGATTACTGAGAAGGGCTTGCCATACAAATATGGGCGGAACTTTGAAACAGCCCAGACGAGAGCAAGACATTCGCGCTCGGTAATCGAATAGTTGCACTCTGCAGTTGTCAGGAGACGGCTAGCGTAGGCTATAACGCGGTCGTGCCCGTGTTGCCGTTGCGCTAAGACTGCGCCGATCCCATAACCACTCGCATCGGTTCGGACCTCGGTAGGTGCGGACGGGTCAAAGTGGGCCAAGATCGGTGGATTGGTCAGAATCGTGATAAGGCGTGAAAATGCGGCAGCCTGAGGGGAATCCCACGTAAAAGGCACGTCTTTCTTCAGAAGTGCAGTGAGTGGTCGAGCGATTGCTGAGAAATCTTTCACAAACCGTCTGAAATAAGAGCAGAGCCCCACAAAACTCCGGACGTCTTTGACAGACTGAGGTACAGAAAAAGCTGTTACTGCTCGAACCTTCTCCGGGTCGGGTTGTACTCCGGAAGCATCGACGAGATGGCCGAGCACTGTAATCTGTCGGCGCCCGAAGTGGCACTTCGATGAGTTTAATTGGAGCCCAGACTTGCGGAAGACGTCAAGGATAGCTGCGACGCGCTCAAGGTGCGTCTCAAACGTAGGGGAAAACACAAGGACGTAGTCGAGGTAACAAAGGCAAGTTCACCATTTGAAACCTTGAAGCAGAGAGTCCATCATTCGTTCGAACGTGGCGGGGGCATTGCATAAACCAAATGGCATAACCTTAAATTGGTA
>NC_051155.1:42448171-42474566 GCF_013339745.2 Dermacentor silvarum | reverse complement strand
AGTCGGGAACGAATTGGAGCCGGAGCCATGGCCTCAAGCTCACGGCGAACGATACGCGTTATATCTTCTGATCCTGTCGGCTGAACGAACCGCGGCGGGTCTTCGCACGAAGATGTCGCGGCGGTATTGGGCAGTCTGTCGAAATGTTGAGGGACGCGGCGGCCTTTCGCTTGTTCGAAGCGCCGGCACTACTTTATTATTGCATCCACAGTGGCACAATCCTTACACATCAGGAGATTGAAGGCGTCGTCTGCAATACCTTTTAGTATGTGACCAATCTTGTCCGCCTCGGTCATGGTATTATCAGCCTTGCGGCAGAGAGCCAGCACATCCTATATGTACACGACATAGGATTCTGTGGATGTCTGAGCGCGGCATGCAAGTTCTTCTTTTGCTGCCAACTGACGACTGACAGGTCTGCCAAACAGGTCTCGCATTTTTTTCTTTGCAGACATCCCAGCTTGTTAGGCCAGCTCCATGCGTATCGTACCATTGTTTCGCAGTTCCTTTCAGATAAAACATGAGGTTTGCTAGCATCATTGTTGGATCCCACCTGTTGTCGCACACTCGTTCGTACATCGCAAGCCAGTCCTCGACGTCGGCGTTGTCCGTGCCACAAAATGTCCCCGGGTCCCGCAGATGAGTGAGGATGACCGTTGGCGTGGACTGCTGAGGCGTTGCCGGTTGTGTCGGTTGATCTGCCATTGTGGCGGCAGGTAGATGACGTCCGCTGCGAAGTTCCGTGATTGTACCCAGCAACTTCCACCAAAATGTTGCAGGAAGAAAGCAGGCCCACGAGTGTAGAAGAATGTATATTTACAATCGAAGAAATATGGCGTTCAGGCAACGGCCACAGTCTTCGTCTTCCTCTCGTTCGCGTAACCTTCTTCTTTCCCTTCACCGTAACAATATTTACTCTTCGCAATAACGGTTGTTATCGAAGACCACATATCTGGCTGAAGGATCCCGTCGGATAACTTGAGTTCGTACTCTGGATTCGCAATGTCATGAACCAGTTTCGCTTGCCAAATGACACTTGATGCTTCTATGGACCCTGCAACACAAGCATGCACATTACGCTACAAGTTCTTGTCACAATATGCAGTCGCATTTGTTATTCTTGACGGTTTACACCTACGCCACCTTCGCACACTACCAGCAGTTTCTTCCTGAGAAGATGTCTACAAATGTTGAAGGGTATTAGATTATGTGCCGCAAGACTCAACAACTATAGCGGCAGCCAATGAGGAGTGGCAAGACCTCTTGACCTATCTTCGCATGAAAGTTGAAAGCCGAGAAAGAAGTGGAGTTCACGACATCAAAGGAATTAAATACGTTCGACTAGCTACGGAGAAAGGAAACTTATACTCCACCCTATCAACAGCAGCTATCCTGCAGTCTTCGTCAAAAGTTAAAGGTAACGACTGTCTTTTTTGAGGGTGTTCCAATCACTCAACTCCACTTTGGAAAAGCAGTATTAATCATGACGAAAAGTTGAATGAATTGGCTACAGAGAACCGATGTTATCGATGCGCCGTGAATTTGCATCTCTCCAAAGACTCTTAAGAAAAAAATTGAAGTGTGGAATGTGCACAGGAAGACACGTCTCCTCAGTGAGCGATTCCATGGAAACCTAAAAAGGCGGAACAAAGTTCCGTAACCTCGAACAGGCATCATACAAGCTCCAGTTTGCACGTGGCTGCTGATGTGCCATTTCAGATATTTAGGGCATCGATCATTCGGAGAAAGCAGAGGGCCTACATCCGTAGTATTTTCGACAGCATAAGCCAGCACACATTCATTCGTAAAGACGTATCCAAGACACTTGGCTTGAAACTGGGATCTGTAAACTTACTGCTAAAGAACAGAGAAGCTCGGTTCACAAGCAACATCGCCTTGTCGAACTAAAATTCGCGGTCAATGTGACACTCAGGAGTACCTGGTACCGGCCACTGAAATACCGTTCGCCTGCATGGATTTTGTTCCAAGTACCAATCGGGTATGAGATTGTTATAACCGCTGAATGAGACTTGAAGATAATAAGAAAGATAATTGAAGATAATAACATTTTAATTGGTGCTGACCAGCTGGGGCAATCCATGTTTGGTGAAATGAAACAGTACCACGGCTGGACAGACTTGGTGGCGCTGTGTTCCGCAATTGGCTAGATGTTAAAAGGACCGCTTTTCTTAAACACCTCGATGGAAGCAGCACTCAACGCATACGTCTTACGAGTAAGTGCATCTGCCGACTCTATCGACGATGTTCTTTGGAGGTTCGGGGATTTAGAGAGTATCGGGATTATGCCACTCGACAAAAATGCAAACAAGGAACCTAATCTGGTGCTACAAAGATGTGGATAGGATGTCGCCTGCGTCAACGGTCCATACCAAGGAGCACTTGCAATTGAAATAAAGCTTTAGACTACTAGATCACCGACACCAAGCACGCAAGCGACTGATGTGTCTCGGAAAGAAAAAGCACAATCCAGAGTTTGCCGTGAAATATGATACCACCATCAGGAGCTATATGAAGATGGGGCACGCCGAGAGAATACTTAGCCTCGGGCCACGCTGCCATAAAAGGCGGCGGGGCCCGTGGCATTCCCTAGCTGGCCGTAGCAAGAATCATACGTTGGGTTTTGTGGGGTTACGTAATTAAGAAATTTCAGTGGCCTTTCCCTCGGACGCTCAGCAAAAATTCCGGGATATCCCCCAATTGGAATTACTCACACTGATATCTTCAAAGATGCAACAAGAGTATTTTAGACAAGAGTGCGTATATTCTGCACAGCTACAACTTACCTTTACTGTGGGTAACCGCCGGCCGCCATCATCCTCGACGTTGACTGGGATGCCGTTGCGGCGTTTTTGCATTGCTTTCTGCGATCCCAAAACAATAAGTATTGCTCCGAGAAGCGCAGGAAGTGTTGCTTATATCATGCTACAATCTGTTATAAAACAAAAAGAGCAGGCACTCACGATCGCATGATATCAAAGAACACTTCCTGCACTTCTCTGCGAAATATTTATTTTTAGTAGGATGGGAGAAGGCTATGCGTATACGCCGTACCGGCATTTATGATACTTCTTTCAGTGCAGCAGTGTATCTAATCCTACAGTGATAACACGAATAATACTGTGGAACTTTATTATCATAATTTCGTTATCTTCAGTAGTGACCGTGATCATGAATCCGTACGCTGGAAACATGCTGGAAACAGTGATAGGCGAGCGTGATAGTGATATTCCGCTAGTATTGATGAGATTTGGTAGAATATGGCAGTAGTGCTATTATGAAGTGCTGACAACCGCTTGTGGCACAGTTAGTTGATGTCATTTTGTATCCCACAGTGGGACCACAGAACATAGGTTACTTGGATGCAAATTCGCATGCATGTGTACCGCCACGCATGCTTGTTTAGCTTGTAATACTCACAGAATAAAGCGCCTGTGTGATTTTATTGCGGGTAAAAAGCTAATAAAGCACGGACAGGGGAAAGGATGAGTACATACAGAGCGCTTGCTGTAGAAAAAGACGAATGAACGCGCGCAGGCGCGCCCTCATTGCGTGCGGACTCGTTACCTTCATCGCACGTCTCCAAGGACCTTCTACTCTACCGCTTCGCTCTGCAGGCGGCGAGGACTGACTGGATAACGGATCTTTCATGATCGGCGTGGAGACCAGACCTCTATCAAGAGCTAGTAGGATGGATCCCCTCAAGACCAAGCGGTCGGCTCGACGAGCACAGAATACGAAGATTATGCAGGAAGCCCGGTTGCTGCTTACAGATCCTTCCGTGGACAAGCCTAAGCTTTCAGGTATTTTTGACCATCTATCTGCTAGCAACAACGAGCTCTCGAAACTTAACGATGCACTCGAAGACCACATTGCCGACGATGAGCTCGAAGCAGAATATGTCACTGCTGCAGAATATAACGATCAAGCTATCAGTATGCTGGCCGAGATTCGGTGCAAGATCGACGCTTTGGGACGCGTGGATAGTACAGCGGAGACTGCTTCTCAGAATCCAAGCCCGACATTTCCTGAAGCTATACCCAGAATTGGCCCTAGGCTACTGAATCTTGATATGCCAACATTTAAATGCGACATTCACAAATGGGCAGCTTTCTGGGAGCAGTTAGAGCAGACTGTTCATCTCAACAACGCGATATCGACAACGACAAAGTTTTTCTGTTTACGGCATTATCTTGCCGGGGAAGCGGCAGCGGCCATTTCCGGTTTACCGACTTTTGAAGCTTGCTACGCAGATGCCGTAGAAGATCTCAAAGAACGTTTTCGTGATGGTAAAAGGATAGTGCAGCACCACCTGACAACGCTTCGCCATCTACCTCATGTAAAGTCCGGAAGCGACGTACGCGGCCTCAGGCAGTTGTATGATGCCGCGGAACTAAATACCCGCTGTCTGACTGCAGTAAATGTACCCACTGTCAGTTTCTCTGCAGTGCTGATTGATATTTTACCGAAGGCATTGCCATACGAGATCGTTCTTGCATATACGCGAGGAAAGCGGAGTCAGACTTTACGAGAACATGGGTCTGATACGAACGTCTCGGAGCCAGCACTAGCAGCTGCAACATCGGAAGCGGAGTCAAAAGAGCTTCTCATGTTCACACGTGTTGAGTTGGAAAGCCAAGAGCAGTTCAACACATTGTCACAACGATCTGTTGTGACAATGTGTTGCCTCGAGAGAACTCGAGGCAGCAGCACCGCTTCCATACTGCACAGTGCATCATGAGTTTTTCCTCTGTCGGTCTAAGAAGCACGGTACACGTGCCTGAGACGCCAACCTATCTATTCGTTCCAAAAAAGAGAAGCTAGCTAAGTATAACCGCTGTTATAGGTGCACATCACGAGGTCACCAGGCACGGTCTTGTCATGTCAAACTCACGCGCTCAGCTTGTCACGGAAGACACGCCTCGACTATGCGTGACACTGACTACAGAAAGACACTACAGCGGAAACTTCGCGAACAGCGGTACCTTCGGGCAGCACAGCACGGATCGTCTCGTCGCAATCAGTAATGCTGTGCGACAGAGATTCCACAAATACTTGCCCAAAGATGGACAAAGAAGTGTAGCTGCAGACTTTTCGCCCTTTTGTCAGTAAAAATAACTGGTCCAGATATATCAGAGGGATTCTGGATGGAGGCAGTCAGAGATAATTCATTAGAGAAGATCTCGCTGTAAAACTTCAGCTGCAGATACTGGGCGAAACCCGAATTGCATTCAAAACGTTCGGCAACGCATCCCCAAGTTCTGCTGAAATACGCAAGGTTGTTGAAGTACCGCTGCGTAGCGAACACTGTTCCGACATCCATATTGTTCAAGCAATTTTAGTTCCAGTTATCTGTCACGACATTGCTGCGCCGACAGCTGATAAAAACTTTATTCAGAAGCTGCGACGTGAGGGCAAATTTCTTGCTGACGACAAGAATGTTTTTGAAGCGGACACTGAGACTCACCATCTTTGGAAAATCATGACGGCAGAAATTGTCAGGAGCAAAGAAGTTCAATGATTTGTCGCAATCAACATGGCACTCGGTTGGACACTGCAAGGGCTGAATCGTCAAAAAGCCTTTCTTGACTGCGACCCTAACGTTATGGTCTGCGTTCTGCGAGTGGAAACGATTAGAGACAACGAAACAGCGCTACCTTGAAAAGCAGATCAAGAACAGCTACTTGGAAGCAATCATGATACCGCGCTAACACGTATACAAAAACTGGAAAAGAGGCTATCGATGAAGAAAGGATTATTGGAGCGATACGACACAGTCACTCGGCGATACCTGCAGCTAGGGCACGCTGAAGTGATACTTAAGGATGTTCCCATTGATCGGGCCACCTATTATATGCCACATCGGGATTTTATATGAGAGGAATCGCTGACCACCCAGCTCCAGCTTGAGCGTTTGACGAATCGTCACACGCTCAATGCTTGCCATCCCTCCACGACTGCCTGGATAAAGGGTTCAACCTCAACCCAGAGCTCGTACAAGTACTGCGCTCATCGTGCGATTCGACGCATTTTTCCTGCGTCATGTGGACAGACTCCACGAGCACACTGAGCTGCATTCGGTATGACTACGACAATTTGGGTCACTTTGTAAAGCATAGAGTGACGGAAATTGCCGAAGCTGCTGACCCACTGCTATGGCGTTACTGCCCAGGAGAAGACAACCCGTCAGATTTATTGAATAGGGGCGTACCTTTAAAGGTTCTACGTACATGTCGCAGCTGGTGGAGGGGACCTGAATGGCCATCCCAGCCAAGATCAACCTGGCCTACAGGCTCAGACATGAGGCCACCGATCTACGAAGAGTGAGAGTGTGACACGCATCATGTACTTCTTAAAGCACGGAGAATAGTGGACACTCTGATTGACCTAATAAGGAAATTTGGCAACCTACAGAACCTCCTTGGCGTTATCGCCTCGGTATTTCGATTTGTGCACCGATGTCGTCGTATTGAAACGTCGTCCGGTGGAACTCTTTCGACAGAGGAGCTATACAAGGCGGAAATGTTCTGGATCTGTCGTGTCCAGCTTGAAGTATTCACGAATGACATTAAGCACCTTCGGCTCTAGAGACACTGTCAAGAAACACTCCGTATTGCGCGATCTCCACCCTTACCTGGATCACAGCGGGCAGCTTGAACTTGGTGGCCCACTTGAAAGAATGAACGCTGCATATGACGAAAACCATTCAGTTATTCTACCGCAAAGGCATCTCTTCACGGCCTTAGTTGTTACTGAGGCTCATTGTAGAGCTTTACATGGCGGTGTGGCAAGCACTGTGATGCATATTTGACAGCGTTACTGGGTTATACGTGCTCGACAAGAAGTTAAAGGGATCATCAATGCTTGCTTTGTCTGCAAAAAATGCAGCGTCAAACCTGTGATGGTGCAATATGCTCCAATGACTCAATACAGGCTTCTCACATCACGGCTGTTTGAGGTTGTGGGATTAGACTTTGCAGGCCCACTATATGTAAAGCCGCATGAGACTGATGAAGTTACATAGAAAGCTTATATTCTGTTGTTCACATGTGCGCCCACGAGAGCTGTGCACCTTAATTGATGAGTGCAATCTCTACAAGCTCCTTCTTGCTAGCGTTCCGTATGTTTTTGGCTCGACGAGGAGTGCCCGCTAGACTGTACTCCGATAATGCTCTCGCATTTAATAGAGCATCGCAAGACTTATGGAACATTTGGAACACCATAAAGAGGTTTCCATTTGCATCTTTGCTCTTGACGCATCGCATAGAATGGAAACTTATTATGCCAGGTGCGCCTTGGTGGGGCCGCTGGTGGGAGAGATTTATCCGATCAGTCAAGTCATCTTTACGCAAAGTGCTGGGAAAAAGCAAGCTCAACAGCGAACAAAGTCAGACTGTACTGCTGCAGGTAGAAGCGGTTATCAATTCAAGTCCCGTAACCTATACGTATACGGACGCTAGAGAGCCTTCTCCACTACGTCCTGCTTATTTTCTGGTCGGGAACTCATTTCTTGCCTCTCCAGAGCGAAACAACAATGGCGACGAAGCTCGAAGTGCACAGGCTACGCGACGTGACCTCAGCAAGAAGTTGCGATAAAGCAAGCAAGAAAACTCCTCGAGCTGCGGACACTTCACTTCTACCCATCGCGTCCTAGTAGCAGTCTACAAGTAGATGATGTCGTACTCATCGAGGAGCCTAACATATCTAGAGGTATTTGGCCACTGGGACGAGTCGTTGACGTCTTCCCTGGTCAAGATGGAATCATCTGAGCCTGCCATGTGAAAGCTCAAGATGGCACGTTTATAAGAAGGCCAGTGCAGAAATTGTACAAACTTGAATTGGACAACGCTATTGGGGGGTGGAAGTATGTAGAAAAAGACGAATAAACGCGCGCAGGCGGGCACTGCGAAGAGAAGGAGAAGTTGGAAGGATGAGCTCTCTATCTGGTTTCTTCGCGTCTGGTTAGTTTTTTCTACAATTGCCATACTATGCATTGCCAAGACACGCTATAGTCTCAATAGTCTCAATCTTTACACTGTGTGTGTTTTGTTTGCGCTTTAGCTGCCCTAATATGTCATCTTACCTACTAGCTCGGATACATACCCTAGGCCTGTGTAATATAAAGGCAGATTTTATACAGTAATTATGCTTCAGGTAATGCCAGCTCAATTAACTACATTAATCTCGGTGCCTTCATACGTTAGTATCAAGGTTTCACCTCAAATGAGAGTGACAAACTGTTTTTGATGATTTTCTGATGATGCCAATTTAAAATTCCAATTCCTGCTTAAATCATGCACAGTATGCTGAGTTCTATCATTATTCTTACCAAGCAATGCTCGAGACAACGCTTAGGACAAAACAGAAGACGACGCTCTCTGATATCGCGCGGACCGCTTTTGCATCTTGTACGCCTTGTATGCCAGTGGGCGCTTTGTAAATATTCTTTAAATATTATTTAAACCTCTCTTTCCGCTCAACAATATAAATGATAATCTTTTCATTTCTACTATCTCATGAAACATTGTGTGACTGCAGTATCTGGCTGATTCTAGTCCAGCTATCTGATGGCGAAAGCGGGTTTTAGTATCAATCTTCCCCTGAAATTTCCTGGCTTTCAGGAACTTGCAAGTGAGCAGATGTGTTTTATTAGCACCAATTTCTTTCCTCATTGTTACTTTTAGAACTGCAACATGAAAGACTGCATCAAAAAAGCGGCTGAATTTGTGTCGTGGCTTTGACATGTCCATTCTGTGATTGAAGCAGTTGCAGTGATCCTTTCAGTTGCATCTGCAAGCTTGCAGACTGTATTTCATTAGTGAAAGCCTTTTCTGTTGCGCAGGTAAGGCTGGTTTACAGATGCACTGTTTTAAGCACCTTTTTATGGATATAGTGAATGTAACCTTGAGGCCCACCCATTGAAGACATCGTATATCATAGCGGATGTCCGATTTGCACTGTTGATCTGATCATGACTTCTTTAATATTCATTGTGTGCCACTTTGCTTTTGTATGATGGTTAAAAGCCCCGCTGTTTCTTTTTAAGTACATTTGCAACTTTTTTTAACCTGGTATTGTCCCCTTGCTTCAAAATTACTTATCCAAGCTTATAATTTCACAGGCACAGGTAAGGGTGCTAGCTTTCCTGGTGACCTGGACACTACTATGCTAGCTGACTTAACGTCACTGCTATGAGGCGTTTCTTCAGTAGCATACTAGGCTTAATGTTGTAAAAATAAAGCGCAGGCATGCCTTTCTTTATTGTGCTTGGCTGCAATACTGCAGTATTGTGCTTTACTTGTAGCACGCTAGGCACATAAGTCTACACAAGCTTATGCAAATAGACTGGTCAAATTTTTATTATGGTCAATAATCACGAAAAACAGATCACGGGAAGGAATATTTTCCGAAGCCTCAAGGGGGTGGTTGGCCTTTAAAGCTTACAATTTTGTAAAAGATGGGAGCAGTGCTTCTACCAGAAATACATTTTTTTACTCTGTGCTTCTGTATATAACAGCAAATAAAGTGTCTTTCTGTCACTTTGAACTATTGCACGTTGCATATTTGCCAAAAAGTAGCACATATGAAAAAATGTTATTCATGGCAGGAATCAAACTGACAGGAACATGTTGTGGTAAAATTCCTTGCGCTGCATTTCTATATGCGCTGCATAACTCTCTCGACATACACACGCACTTGAGCAACATTGTAAGTTTGTTGCAGTTCTGCAGGTGAGAAAGGCTGGTTGGCAGTCGAGAATGGTGGCATAATTAGCACAGCACTTTTACCTGCTACACCTGCTCGTATTCCAGGAAACCCTTTATACACAAAAATAACACAATTTTGGTCAATTATTTAAAGTAATCCAGATTGTAGCGCAATTTGCGTGGCTGAGCAACGCCCACCATAGTGCTTGAACTTGAATATAATGAGGACAGTAGGGGGGGGGGGGCAATGACAACTGAAAATTTCAATGTAAAACCACTTTTGCACGTGTAGTAGAGGCCACGCTGCTGTCTCAGTTAGGACGGTGTTTCTGTGCGAATCTTAGTGCAATCGACAATGAGTGTGCAGCCTGGGTAGTTGACCTTAAAACACTCTGGACGTGTATCCCGTATCACTTGCATATGTGGCGTATATATCCACTTTCTTGTAGCACTAGCAAGCGTCCACAAAACTGCATGAAACGTTCGTGCTGTTGTTGCATGAATGCCAAAAAATTACTGAAATGGCACTAAAAACCCTCTGTGCTTCATTTTTTAATAGAAATATTAAAAGTTTCTTTGGAAGGCTGACATCAGTACTCTTATCTCTCATGTTAGGCAGGCAACTTAAAAGGAGCGAAAAAACATAGTGGCTAATGCCACAGAGGTCTCTCACTGCACGTGTACTTAGGTTTAGGTGCACGTTAAAAACCCCAGGTGGTTCAAATTTCCAGAGTCCCCCAGAACGGCGTGCCTAATAACCAGATCGTGGTTTTGGCACGTAAAACCCCATAATTTGTATAATTTTTTTGCACCAGGTGTTAAGGACACTGTGTCGAATCCCGAACAAAGAACACCCTAGTGTCTTGTCCCACAGCACGGTGGAACAGGCATGTCAAGTTCTCTGCTGGTGTTGTGGAACACGGTGCAGCCGATTCTTCACACTGGCGCACGCTTTGCTCTGTAAGGTCTAGTGGCTCAACGGGCTCCTCGTGAAGATTGTACTAAACCTGAAAGTCACAAATGAGTGAAAACATGAATAGGTCTCCAGCAAAAGGTGAACGTACCAGCTGCAGGCTACTGTTTCCATGTGGTGGTTCAGGGCATGACTGCTGCTGATGCGAGCATCCAACCAAACTGTGAGCGGCCTTGTCCTATGTAAAATGAAAGTCATATTTTCTTGCGTGATTCCTGAACCAAAATGCAGCATTGTTTTCCATTTACCCTCCTTTCACTTTGTTAAGATGACAACTGGAAATTCCTAGGCGACTTCGTTCGTGCCCGAGCTCGCTCTGCCCATCTGGGAAAAAATAACTGCACTTATATCTACGGATTTTAACGAGATACCCCATTGCATCAACGCAACTGTAATGTGATAGGGGTGATGAAGGCCTTTCAGATCAGTCGGAAGAAGACGACGCTCTTGGACTTTGCGAGCTATCATCTTGTCAGATGATATAGTCTTTGTATAGTTGAAACCAGAAAACCATAAAATGCATTTTGCTGTCGCAATATCCCAGAAGCAAAACCGTCAGCTGTGTACAATTAAGTGACTAGGGTATACGAACTGATGAGGGAGCAGTGGTGTATTGAGATGTCGACGCGTACATGAACACGTCTAATGTAACTGAACAGTTTGCATCGTTTGTACTGGAATGCAGAAAATAGTCCAAGAAATCAAAAAGCAGGCCGCGATCTCGGAACGTCGCCCTGGACACAGGGCGACGTTCAGTTTGCATTATCAATTGGATCAGCCGGCATTGAACGGTGGATGACGAGTGCTATCAAATGAATAGTTTGGCCTTTAGGTTTGCCAAACACCCGTTCACTGCTACAACAAAAATTTCCAACCGCTCACTGAGTTACGCGAATGTCGTGCAAGCTCAGCTCCTCTCGGCAACAGCGTGACTTCGGGAACAATGGCTTCGGAATCTGGTTAAGAGAACGATCATTGCGAGCCAACAATGGATTTAAAAAAAGAAGGAAGAAAGTGTGCGTGTTCCGAATATAAGCTCTCGCTCAGCTCGCACCAGCGCGCTGCCTTTGAACGATATCACGGAGCGCGAACAGCAGCTGCGCTAACACGAGTAGCACTGTCACGGCAGCCAGCTGTGGCTGAAAATAATGCAGCATTTGGGCAATGCATCCTCGCGCTGATCGCCTAAGCTGCCCATCAGGCTAAGGTTATTGTACTATTTGCCACGCTCCGCTGTCCGCGTGTCAACTGTTCACGACAGTTCATATACATAGGAGAATGTGGGCGGTTCGCAGAATAAAGATTGCACTCGTTTTCCTTAGGAAACGTGAACAAACAAATCTGTCAATTGAACGTTGCGCACAAATGCTGAAGGTAGTACAAGATATAGGACGCAGTCTGGCGGAGTACTTGAGCAGAGACTGACCGCTCCTTCGCTATCTAGGAAACGCCAAATGTTTCCCGGCAGAAAGCAGCAACTATCGACCATACCAAGCTTTCTTGCAGAAAAGGGAAAAAAATTGAGGACTTGACGTCACATACGCAGCAGGCAAAGCGTCTTCGGCCCACGCAAGGAAGATACGGCCAGAATTCAGTCACGTTATCTAAGGAGGGAGTCCACGCTAGATTCCGGGACTGCAGGGCATAAATAAGTTCCCAGCTTGGCATCTTGCAATCCGGCAGAGTACTTGCAGAGCAGAGACTGACCGCGCCTTTGCTTTCGAGGTGAAAATGCGTAATTGGGTGTTAATTTATTATTGTTTGTGTTTCTCTGCTGGACTACACCAGTGTTCCACAATGGTTGAGTTTGACTGCCCGGCGTACATGAAAGTGATTGCTGTTGATTGGGAGAGCCTCACATGTGCAGAGTGCAACAAGCCATACCATACAGGGAACTGTTCGGGGGTTACGAAAACAAACTTGGAAAGCTTCTCTACTAAGGAACAACAACAGTGTGTCACTTGTGTGAATCGTGCATCGAGATGGATAACAGGAGACGGCAGAGAGAACAGAATGGTGGTGCAAAATCAGCAATTCAGGGTCTTGAGCCAGCATTAGAATTGCTTTCATTGAAGTATGACACAATTCTTCAAAAGTGGTAGGAGCATGAAAAGAAACTGAAAAGAACAGGCAAGAAAGTTACTGAACTGGGAGCCGAGCTTTTGGCGAACTCTGAACTACCAGCACATCCATAATGCTTTCAGAGTGCAGCTCGCTCGATAGAAGCATACCGTCAACAGTTCCTCAAGCTTCTTCATGAAGCCGTACAACAGAAGGGACGGATGGAGGAGGACTCCTCGGTCACAGAAGTTCGTTAGCCGGGCAAATTGAACACTTTCACCTGATGGATTTATAGCGAGCAGCTTGACGTACTCTCACATTTTGTACTGGCATTGACCACACATTTCCGCGCAACATAGCCCGCAATGTGGAAATTAAGCGTTGAGTCGTTTCTGGCTAAGTGCTGATTGTAGTCGCTTGAAACCTGCAGGCTAGTGCCGTACAGGGGTACCACGTTTTGTGCGGAATATGGGGCTATAGTGCTTGCAGCAGTTTGCCTGCACTCATTTTTGTCACCTGATGCTTCGTGAGTCAACTTCCAGTAAGGACGCCAGTGTACCTTTGTCGCAATTTCCGTCGCTAACTGACCTATAAAACTTACCTATAACACGACTAGACTATAAAAAGAAAGACAATTCACAGCAGTCAGAAACTGGGATGGAGTTGGATAGTCATTGCTGCAATAAGCCTGCCTAATCTCAAGTAGGTCGTGGCTGGTCCTTGACGTCTTGATAGACTTGTACCCAAGTTTAGATGTCAAATAGGCAAGCAGTTCAGGAGTACATAAAGTAGTGGCACGGCAGGCCAATTGCTGTGGACTCAAACGTTGCTGTTCTCTTGGAATGTGTTTCCTGTTGGTGAAGATATGGCAGGAAATCCTTGACTGCTCTTGTATTCAAGAAGCCTGATCAGAGAGCTTCAGTAGCATATCGTGACATGATTGATAAGGGCAGAATAAAGGAGCACAAAAACAACAATATTACGTGAAGCACTGTTGACATGGCGTCTCAGATTGCAGACAAGGCCTCGTAGCATGCTAAATAACTGCAAAAATGATAAATATTATACATACTCAATTAAAAGAATGTTTCCCGAAAAATCAAAGGGGGGCCCCTTTCTTAAAGAAAAATGGTTCAACGCGAAACGTTCTCCCATGCAAACTGAATGAAAGTCCAAAGACAACAACCACGCGACGAACACAAGAAATGCTGAGCGACCCAAAGCAATATGTGACTTGAATGCTTGTTTAGGATTGTATTTTTTTAACGTTGAAGTTGACGGAAGACAACTTTTGTTAAGTTACATAGCCTTTATCACGTCGTTGATTACACGCACACTCACACTTTCACGGACCGGATGCCGTTGCCGATACACGGGATCGGCCTTATGGGCACGATCGCGCTCACGCTTGTGTTCGCGTACGGCAGCCTCGTCTGTCGTGCGCTGCACCCGCAGCCTACCCATGGAGACGGCCGGGAATGCACTGCATTGCAGTTCGCATTGTTCTTATCGGTACAACTGCGAATGTAAACTGTAGTGTTCTACGATACGTATGTCGTGTCCTGTTGTTCTATTTAGCGCACAGTTGCGCAGATAGTTCCATTGTGTAAGTTCCCTTTCCTGCAGTGCGTTTTCGGCGCTCGCGGCCGAATCAGTGAGACATGGGAAGCTTCGCTTTAAAATAAATGTTAATTATTTGGCAGCAAGGTTACCTGAAGAATTTCCAAATGGCACTTATGATTCCAATGTGGTGTCCAACCAATTCCTGTAGACTTTTGTAGCAAACAGTTGAAACGCATTGTTCGCCTTCATTTTTTTCAAAACTATTTGGATTCAGATGGCACTCCGTGATTCCAGGCATGGCTTTGAGGGCCATGCTATTAGAATCAGTCTTTTAGGCTTCCCATACTGGCCCCATGATGTCCTGCAAAATAATTCGAAAACAAAACAGGTCATTTGTTTCTCTGCACGCTAATTATGTAGCAAGGATGCAAATCAGCCTACCAAATGTTTGCAGATACCTTCCAGTTTTATGGTTTCCAATTAGATCAAGTAATTTGCTCATCATAAACCCCACACAGATAGATAAGCCGCAGCAACGTAGCAGCCCTTTAGACAAATTGAGTCCTGTAGTACCCATTGTGAAAGAGAAATTCGGAAGAGTTGAACGAAGCATATAGTACTGTACTGTACTGTTCAACGTTAGGAAACTAGGTGCAATGTACGGCAGTTTAAGAGTGGCAATACATGGTACACATAAGGAAACTTACACGGTCGACTAGGATGTTGAAAGAATTTTTCAACAAGGAGACGCGGAGGCATTTGGTGTGATGCGAGAAACTCAGAATGAAGAACATGTGTAGCATTGGGTCAGAGGGGTGTTGGACCTTGCAGTTAATTGAAGTGGCAGTCGCTCATATTCCCATAATCTTCCACATTTCATTCTCATCGCCCTCCACATCATACTCAATTGCAATAAAATCGACAGAGGCCACTTTCTTGCTAGTATTGTGGATTTTTTTACGACCTTGGTGAGGATATCTCTTTTCAGGATGCTGTTCGTCGCGAAGCAGCCAATGATGTGACTCCGTTTTTCGTGGAATATCTCTAAAAGGACTATCATGCCATGGTCAGATGGTGCGCTGGTCTTGCGTGGTAAACGGGCCGAAGTCTACAAAGCCTTCAATCAGTGCTCCTAACCGACAAATTCTCAGAATGTGCTCGCCAGTGAGCAATCCGCCGTGCCTCTTTCTTATGTCGACCTCGACTGTTTTACTGTACAGTGTTTTCGGGATTTTCTCATTGAAGCAAAAACAGTTTTTGGTAAATGGATACATAGCGCTTTAGTGTTAATTTGCTTGGCAGAGCAAGTATTTTGTTTCTGCGCATACTAACTTCATTATGATGTAGCTGGATAGCCAGCTTTTGCTGTGCCGAAAGTCATTAGTTTTGAATTTAGTTGCTCCAAAGCAGTGTTTAACAGCGTGCCACCGGAGTGAGAGGCTCCCCTCATGCTCATGAAAGACACCTGCTTTTATTTTTATTTTTTGCGGCGACTTGCTATTGCATTTGCACAAGGCTCTCTTCCTTGTATCATCAAGACGGGTGCAAAGTCTCTTGTTTCTTCTTACTGCAGCTTTCACTTTTTGAGCAACGTGTGGCGTGCCTTTGCGATCCTATGAGCTGGACTCAGGATCGGCGTGCGAGGAAATCTCGCCTCAGGTACCGGCAGGATACACATCGCTTTCCTGGAAAAGCATGATATTGCGCTACCACTTCCACCTGGCTGCGCAAGGTGTCATTAATCGTGAATGAAAATATATGAAAAGTTCCTTCTTTAGGGACCTACCCCAGGCAATTCCTGCTGAAGTACAGCCCTTAGCTCGTCAACACGTGGTTCCTAAGCTTGGTTGCGAAAAAAGTTTCAACATAGTCGTCGGCTCTAATTGCGCCCGCACACAGCTGCATCGAGTCAGTCTTTCCCAACACGTCCTCTGCTTGGGCATTGCTTTGCACTGGGCTTTCTTTTATCAAAACGCATCTAGCAAGCACTTTGCAGTATGGGGCGGACTGGGACTCATAAAACGTCACTACCTTTTCGGAGAGCATTATGATTAGAGGTCAACACGGTCGCGCCGTAACCGACAGCGTCATGGACAGGAAAACCGTGTTTACTCCAGTGTTCTGAAGTGGTTCGGGGAGCATGCTTAATTATGTCAGTCAGAGACACCTTTGAGGGCAGAAAGGACTGAATGTCAGCAATGACGGCACGCAAAAATATATTCAAACAAAAAGATGCATGTACAAGGCCTCAGGAAATGCGGTGAACTGCCAAGAAACGCCTGGACGACGAAGAAGTGGCGCCGAAAACATGGACGCTCGGGCACCGCGGCGGCTGCATTGTTCACAAGGACGACACCTCACTGCACGTGCGCTCATGGCGCTGCAAAATACCAGATGAAGAAAACACCTACAAATGAGCGAGCGCCACACAAGAACTTTCAGCGAATCAGCTCATAACGCGTTGCAGAAGCAGCCTACGGAATGTGTAAAGCCACTTCGCGAAGGCAGACAGAGCTGAGAAGCGGAGCAAAAAAGCCTGTTTCCAAAAGGTATTGGTGATCAGCACCATTTTCCTGCGTACATACTCTGTCGTCCATACGACAAAACGGCGCGCCCACAGCATTATCGTATTGGGAGAACGCGGGCTTTGATTGCCCGTCGGACGTGTCTGACCTCTTCCTCTTTCCAGTGGTTCTCTCATGCGTCAGCTACTTAGTAAAGTAGGTCAGCGAACTGGGTATAATGGTTAGTAAGGCATCGGCGCAGAGGATCGGCCGCCCACGTGCTATTTCACCTCTTACCCTTTGGTGATCTGTCCATAACATAGTCG
The DNA here is from genome assembly GCF_013339745.2 of Dermacentor silvarum. Taxonomy (NCBI): domain Eukaryota; kingdom Metazoa; phylum Arthropoda; class Arachnida; order Ixodida; family Ixodidae; genus Dermacentor; species Dermacentor silvarum. The sequence goes on along the minus strand of NC_051155.1, from coordinate 42,457,414 downwards.
CTTAGCACATGACTTGACTAGAAATGGAGCTCGCATACGGCGCTCGTGTCGTCGAAGGGCTTGTCAGCTCTGTGGAGGTTCTCCTCCCACTCTTCCCACCTATTTTCATCCTTCGGGACTCCAAAGATAACTTCGGCCCATACTTAATTCATGTAAATGTAGCATGTTTGGCACCCAGGCGCTTAACAGTGATATAGACGATGTCGCGCCATGGCTCAGTCACCACAAATAATAATAATAATAATAATAATAATAATAATAATAATAATAATAATAATAATATGTGGTTTTTATTGGCGCAAGGGCCAGATATGGCCAAAGAGCGCCATGACAAATGGTGATTGTTTTTCAATGTACTATAAGTAAAGTGGACTATGAGTTATAAATGGTTGATGTAAAGTGGCTGAAAAAAGGCCTAAATGGTAGTCGGTGTAAATTGCGTAAAATATATTGGTATTAAAATAATGACTATGACTAATGATTAGAGTAATGACTGTAAAAATTCCGACATGAATTAATTATCTAATAAAACGTTTACAATAGCACTAGTGCCTCAAGATTTTCCTTGAAGTCAAGGGCTGAGAGGCACGTGCTGTAAACAGTTTTTCCACTGCAGCTGCAGCCTGGAAGACGCGGCTGCGCTACAGATATCCTGGCCAGATGATTTGTAAAGTGTTCACTTCAGCAAAAATTTTAAGACTGTATTAAAATCAAAAAGCGGCTCATGGTTAAGAAATAATGCTGAGTGAAGGGGGGGGGTGTGCTCACGATATGCGGGATCAAAGTAATTTTTACGCTGGGCTTCTATTTCAGGGCACTGGACAAGTACATGGAGGACTGTAAGAAGGTCGCCACACCTATTACATTTTGGAGGATCACTTCCGGACAGGAGGTAAGAGTGTGTGCCATAGGTATGACCTATTCTAAACCTGCAAAGAAGCGCTTCCTTGAGTTGTGCTGTTTTCTCAGACATCCCTTTCCCTATTCTTGGTTTGATCATATGTAGCTTGTTTGACACTTTGCTGTCCCACTGCCTTAGCCAAGATCTCCGCAACTGATGGCGCAAAAAAGGCTTTAGGTCTGTGGGAGGGATAGCTATGTTTGTATCTGTATATTTAAAGACTACTGACGTGGCACTTTCGTCTACAGCTACATTGCCTTTTATGCCTCTATGGACAGGTACCCAGCACACTATGACCACTTGGTTGCCCATGTAAGCTGAGCATAACCAGCTGTACAGTTCGTTAAAAACTGAATTCTTGTGTTTCCGTAGACTCATTATAGCTCTAACGACGCTCAATGAGTCTGTGAGCACAAATGCATGCTTTGGTAACATTCATTAGCTTTATGTGTTTTACTGCTGGGAGGGTTGCATATGCTTCCGCTGTAAAAATACTTGTATGCGGTTTAATGCACCAGATGTTGAAAAAGAGGGTCCCAGGGCTGCGTAAGCAACACCAGCGGGAGATTTGGAAGCGTCTGCATATTATTATGCGCATGAGTACTTCGCCTGAAGCTCGAGGAAGTGTGAACGTATATGAGTCTCAGGTGCGTGCTTGGAGATCCCTGTGAAAGAGACATCGTACTCAATAGTCTGCCACTCCCAAGGTGGTGGAAGCCTACTGGGAGCCATTAAGAGATTCCCTTGAAGTAGTATGCCTGTTTCTTTAGCCGACGCTTCTATACGCAGGGACAAAGGAGTCCTCACAGACGGCCGCTTTTGATGCAGCCTGGCAGCCGATATATCGCGTATAGTGGAATGACATGGGTGTTCTACATCTGCCTTTACCTTCAGGGAGTAAGATAGACTTAAATAGACTCTTTGGCGATGCAGGGACCATTCATCCCACTCAACATACATGCTCTCTACAGGGCTAGTCCTGAAGGCGCGGTGTCTAACATCAGACGGGGTCGAACATCTTTAAAGCACTAGGTGTTGCAGAGTTATAAACTGTGGCTCCGTAGTCAAGGCGTGACCGTACAAGGCTTTTGTATAAGCTAAGGAGGCATCTCCTGTCACTTCCCCGGTGCGTGATAAGATGCGTTGCGTGATGTGCGTGATAAGAGCTCCATCAGATTCATAGCCTTCAGGCACTTTGTTTTCAGGTACTTCAGATGCGGGACAAAAGTTAACTTAGAATCTAAAATAAGGCCTAAAAATTTATATTCATGACTCACAGATAGCCATTCTCCATTAAGGTCAATAAATGGGACTGGTTGCATACCTCTTTTGTTATAGAAGAGGACGCACGTGCTTTTTTGTGGGTTTAGTCTAAATCCATTCTCGTCCGCCTATTTCGAAATCTTGTTGAGGCCAAGCTGCACCTGTCGCTCGCAGATAGCAATATTACAAGATTTGTGACCGATTTGAACATCATCCACGTACACGGAATAAAAAATTGTGCGTGGTATGACACTGTGGAGAGAATCCATTTTTACAACAAATAGAGTGCAACTGAGCACACCTCCTTGTGGTACACCAGTCTCTTGGGTGAATATACGAGATAAGACGTTACCAACTCGAACACGGAATGTGCGGTTCGAAAGATAAGTCTCAATCACGTTCAGCAAGTTGCCTCGGACGCCCATTTCTGCCAGATCACGAAGGATTCCAAGACGCCATGTGGTGTCATATGATTTCTCCATGTCTAAGAACACCGACGAGAACTGTTTATGCACGAAGGCATCCCGGATATTTGTCTCTATGTGGGCAAGGTGGTCTGTTGTGGATCTACCTTCCCTGAAGCCGCACTGTAAGGGATCTAGTATTTTGTTACTTTCAAGAGAATCGATCAGGCGCCGGTCAGTCATTTTCTCAAAGAGTTTGCACAGGCAACTTGTTAGGGCTATAGGCCTATAACTGCTGGCCGAAGTCGGCTCCTTGGCCTCTTTGAGAATGGGAATAATTATTGCCTCTTTCCAGGCAGCCGGGATGTACCCACCACAGAATATGGAGGTAAATATCGACAGAAATGTTTTGTGGGCTTCAGGCTGTAAGTGTTTGATCATGTCGTAGGCTATTCTGTCTCTTCCTGGCGCTGTCTTATTACAGCAACTCAGGGATGCCTGAAATTCCGCCATGCTAAATGGACGGTTGTAAGGTTCATTCTTTGTTATTTTCCGATCCAGTGGCAATCGCTCTGATTGCCGCTGGTACCGTAGAAATGTATGAGTGTAATGGGTCGAACTAGAAATGTACTCGAAGTGGGCACCTAGAAAATCAGCCTGGTCTTCAAGAGTGTTTCTCTGGTTGTTTACTAATGGCAGAGGATGAGATTGCCGGCCGTTTAATTTGTTAACTCGGTTCCAGGCTTTCTTTCCGTCTGTGTCAGAATTTATGCCAGATATGTATTTTGCCAGCATTCCCTTTTAGCACGGTGGCGCGTTCTTCGACCCTCACTCTTTACTTTCTTCGAGTTTATGAGATTTTCTGTTGTTGGAGAGTCACGAAGGCGTCCCCAAGCCTTATTTTGCTTTCTTCGTGCTTCCCTACAGCCATTGTTCCACCAAGGATCAGGTCGTTTCGAATGCTTTCCTTGTGTTTCTGGGATGCATATGGAAGCTATATTCACAATAAATGCGGTGAAATATTTCACTGCGTCGTCTATACTAAGATTACGGATGTCATCCCATGTTAGGTGGGTAAGCTCTCTGTATTGCTTCCAGTCGGCAGAATCAATCTTCCACTGGGCAACATGAGGAGAGTTTTCTTCAATTTTTGTTAATGTTAAAATGATCGGGAAGTAGTCACTCCCGTAAGGGTTTTGGATGACGTCCCACGCCAGATATAGCATGTGTGCACTTGATACGATGCTTAAATCTATAGATGAGTATGTTTTGTGTGCAACGCTGAAGAATGTGGGCTCTTTTTTATTTAACAAGGACGCATCAGATGAGAAAAGAAAGTTTTCAATTAAGCGCCCTCTCGCATCACAACGAGAGTCACCCCACAGGCTGCTATAGGCATTTAGATCTCCAACAACGATATATGGTTGGGGAACTTCAGCGATGAAGCTTAAAAACTCTGATCTGCAAAGTTGGTAATTCGGAGGGGATGTAAAGGGAACTTATAGTGACCAACTTTGAAAGTGCACCGCTCGGACTGCGACTGCCTCAAGAGGAGTTCGGAGAAGTAACTGCTGACAAACAACATCTTTGTTCACTATAAGGGCGACGCCACCCGAAGAGGCGAGTGCTTCATCTCGATCTCTTCGGAAAATGGTGTATTTCCTGAAGAAGTTACTTTGTGTTGGTTTTAGGCGTGTCTCCTGAACACACAGCACCTTTGGTTTGTATTTGTGTAAAAGTTATTTAACGTCATTGAGGTTGTGCATAAGACCTCTCACATTCCAGTGTAATATTTGTGTATCCATATTGTTTGTGTTTTTGGGCCGTGTGTCAAGAGGTTTCAAGTTGGTTTACGAAGCCTTTCCTGGCCCCGTAATCCGTGGTTTGTTTGTCTTGGAGCGTTCGCGAGAATCGCACTGCTCCCGAGGCGCTGGCTGCGCCGTCTTGCTTGGAGTTGTGTCCATTGGCTCCTGGGAGCCGCTGGACTTCTGCTTACTCGAGTGGGGTAGTTTCGGGGTAGGCCTTGCCTCGAGAAGCAGGGCCTTGGAGGCCACCAACCCAGAGGTCGATGGGCCCTCCTTCCGAGACGGCGCAGCAGCGCTGGCTGCTATCGCCTGGGGGGTTGGTGGCACAGCTGCGGCCACAGTGTTTGTGGGCCGGGCTGATGCCGGAGCCTGCTGCAGCGTTGCCCCCTTTCGCGCTGCACCAGCATACCCTGCGGTATGTAGCAAGGAAACACGTTTCCGCGCTTCTTGAAATGAGATGTTCTCTTTCACTTTCAATGTAATAATATCCTTTTCCTTCTTCCACGTAGGGCATGATCGGGAATATGTTGCATGCTCACCGTCGCAGTTCGCGCAGTGGAGCGTGTCAGTGCAGTTGTCGGAAGCGTGTTCTTGTTTACCACATTTTGCGCAAGTGAGCCGGCCGCGGCAGCTTTGCGAGCCATGGCCAAATCGCTGACATTTTAAACATCTGCGTGGATTCGGAATGTAGGGTCTTACTCGTGTCTTTGTGTAACCAGTTTCGAGAGTCTGGAAGTACACTCGTCGCAAAGGTGAGAATGGGATGTTTTGTACGAGTTTCTTTGTTGTCACGTTTGATCATTATTCTTTGTACTTTGATAACATCCTGTTCCTTCCATCCATCAACTATTTCTTCTTCGCTCAGATTCATGAGATCATCATCGGATACCACACCTCTGGATGTGTTCATTGAGCGATGTGGGGTTACTGTGATTTCATCACCACCAAAAGCAAGGAGATTTGAAATCTTTTCATGCTGTAGTTTGTCGCGACCTTCAAGCAGTAGGTCGCCGCTAGCCATTTTAGTGATTTTGTATCCAGGACCCAGCACGTCTGTAAGAACCTTTGCAACGGTGAAAGGGTTCTGACTGTCTTTTCGGCGCATTTGCTATGTATAACATGGTAGCGTGGGAAGGATTCCTTGCGTTGGACGAAAAGAGGGCGGTGCGCCCTCTTTTCGAAAGAGGGCGATCAGGTAGTCGGGGAAAGGTACTTAAAGCCATAAGTACTTTTTTTGTTTTCGGCAGCTACGCCAGCCGCCCACCACCGAGCCCAACAAGGGGACGCTACGAGACCCGAACGAGACGCAGACGCCAGCTGCACGTAGCTACTATAACCTAATATAAATATCCTAGGTTGGATAGAATACACAAGGTTAACCCTTGCTGCCTGCGAAGTCGGAAATAAGAGGAAGAGAAGAGGATACAGGAAAGATTGCAAGTGAGAGAGAAAGACGAAGATCGGGGAGTAGGATAGAAAAAGGCAACTACCGATTTCCCCCCGGTGGGTCAGACCGGGGGTGCCGTCTACGCGAAGCAGAGGCCAAAGGGGTGTGTTGCCTCCGCCGAGTGGCCATAAAGGTCCGAACACCCCGCATCGGCTAAACCCCCAGCATCCCCCTTTCCCCGGACACGGCTAAGCCACGCACGGTTAAGCGTGGGAGGGTTCACCCCCATGTGCTCGGGTCCGTGGTGTCGCAACACACCAAATGCCTGCTTATGCAGACGCCCCTGCGGGGTCAGTCACTACAGAGCATACTACAAACGTAGACTGTGACAGTAACTCTTGTACAGGCTTTCTGGCGCAATTGAAACAGATGCTCCTGTGTCTATCTGCATGCAAACATCTTTCTCTGCCACTCGAAGACATATTTCATAACAACCTGCACGTTCATGGCACAAGTAAACATAGTGTAACACGAGTTCGTTGTCACTGCCTTCGTCGGCGGTATTCGTACTGCCCTTAGACTGAGCCATGCACATTTTCGCTAAGTGTGCATAGCGCTTGTAACGACGGCAACGGTACTTGTGGAACTTGCAGACTGACGGGTTGTGGGCAGATCGACAACGGAAGCATTATGACAAGTGTCGCGCGTTCACTCCTCGTTGTGGCGTACAAGCTTGTCTGTTCGCTTCTGCGCGTTTCCCACTGCCCAGTTTAGTGGCCAACTGCATTGATCGATTGAACAGGGCTGCGCTGAAACCCCTGGTATTCTTTGCGTGCCAGCTCTGTGCATTTCGTAATGTCGCATGCACTTTGTGAACGTTAAGGCTTCCCTTCCCATGCAACTTCGCTTGCGTTGCTCTGTCACGTAGCCCGGCTAAGAAGCGGTCCCGAAGTGCGTCCTCAAGGAAAGTTCTAAAGTCGCATGATGCCGCTAAACACTTCGGCTCTACAGAAGATGTTGGCACAGATTCTCCTTCTTGCTGGAAACGGGAATTAAACTTGATTCGTTCTGCAATAATCAATGGCTTCGGAGCCTACTGCAGCCTCAATACTTCTACCAGCTGCTCATAGGTGTTCCTTTCAGGCTCTTCTGGCACAAAAGCTTTCAGCGTCCGATAGGCCTTCTTCCATATTGCCGTAATACACAATAAGCCTGCAGGTTGTCGCTCACCTCGGAGGCCCTTAGGAAGTGCTCGAACCTTTCCAAGAAGGATACATGGTCGTCGTCAGCGACCTCGGCGAACTGGTCGAATCTTCCAAGCGCTGACATTCCGAGACAACTCCGCGATGCACGCTGGATTCTTCGGTTAACCACGTTCTCCAACTGACGCGATCCCATCCTCGTCGCCATATATGTTGTGGATTTCGGCGGGCCATACCAAAGTCAGTGCCATGGAAGCAAATCTGTTTATTCGGCCAACGAGGCCGCATTGGAAAGAAGAATGAGCCACAAACAGGAAAGCCCGGTGCTTATATAGGCACGCCTGCCAGTAGAACGCCAGCAGACACATCACGTGCAGCTACGCACCACAGGAGAGACTTTGATTTTATTGATTCCGGGATTGTATGTGCCAAAACCAGTTCTGATTATGAGGCACGCCGCAGTGGAGGGCTCCGGATTAATTTCGACCAACCACAAGAGAGACGCATGGACGCATTTCTGTGAGACGCATGAACGCGTCTGTGATAACACAAATAAAGGCTGCACGACCTGGACAAAAAATGAAACTACCTTAAGCATGTCTTCGGGTTACCAGTTCTTCACGAATAGCACTAAAGCTTCGTAATGGCTGGGAGATATCTGCAATGCGCGTTAATTCACATTTCTTCAACGAACAAAGTTGTGTTACGTAGCACACTGTTCTAGTGATTCGGTTGTGTTAGGTATATTATTACTGTTAGAATTGAGAAAAATTGCACTATATTGTCGCGGCGTCGGAAACTTGGGGGACAAACGCACTATTCAGCGGGAACAGTATCAAGAACAGACTGCCTAATACCGCGCGCTAGTCACTTCTTGTTCGCCATATTTCCTTTATATGCCGTTATATCTTCTTATCGTCACCGCGCTTACCGCACTACAGGCGCGGCATTTGCCTCCCTTCAAAGGTAAGCATCCGCTGCCGGCGCTTTTCACAATAGCAACGTCCCATTTGCGTGGGACTGTATAAGCCGGGAGGGCAGAGTGGATCCGAAAGCATGGCCTGGTTGACTTCATACTGCCGATTTGAAGGTATCGTTTACGCAGCAAGAAACCATATCTTCGGCCACCGACTATCAAATTCGAAAATGTTTTTCTCATTCAAATTTGCTTTTTCTGATTGTGGCCCCTTCCGTGTGAAAATAATCCGGTGAAAAATGTACTTATTTTACTAAAAGGTCTAATTTCAGTACAAGAAAGCAAATCGCTCCTTTTACTTACTTCATTATGCCGAGCTTTAACTGTGCGTTCTTCCGAAAAAAAAGCAGACTCGTCGGCTCACACTCAGCCACGCCCGCCCATGTAGGAATAAACTTCATTTTGGTTGGCCATAATGCTTACACACTAAGAAAAAAAAAGAGTATCCCTTACTGTTTTCGAAGAGTGTGGACTCGTCACATATATGACACACTTTGGGGGAGACTCCCAAACTCCCTTTCGCCAGAGAGCCCGAAGACTATCTGTGATGTTCCCAACTTCCAGTCTCTGCCTCATGGTTATCGAACCACACTTTTGCCTTTCCTTTGAGGTAAAATAGCGCGTTCGCCAGCATCATCGTAGGGTCCCAACGATTGACCTCACTGAGGCGTTCATAATTGGCAGTCCAATCTTCGGCGTCAACTTCATCCGTACCGCAGAACGTTCCCGCGTCTTTAGTATGCGTAACGAGGATCGTTGACGTTGTGATCGGCGCTGGTGCAGGCGTCGCACTGGCCGGCGCAGGCAGGGCGGTCGTGGTCTTGTCTGTCATAATGATGACCCCGACTCGATGACCACTGCGGAGCTCCCTTGTACAGCGCTTCTTCTGGTAACCAACACTTCCACCAAATTGTCACGGGGATTCACAAGTACGCGGGAGAGACAATATTTACAGGCTGTTGCTACAGAGAATGGCTGACAGCATCTCACGAGGCATGTCCCGAATTCTTCCTCTTCGCGTAGCACAGCGGTTCTTTATGGCGGGCTCATACGCGATGCCTCGTAACAATAATAGGCTGTTGCTACAGAGAATTAGTGACAGCATCTCACGAGGCATGTCCCGACTTCTTCCTCTTCGCGTAGCACAGCGGTTCTTTATGGCAGGCTCATACGCAATGCCTCGTAACAATATATTTTCATCGCGCGCGCCTCTGAATGTAACACCAAAGTCGTTCCCCGTTAAAGCATGCCGCGCACTTTAATAGTAAGAACACCTCCCAGCAAAGAATATTTTCCGCTACAATG